>NC_072467.1:10401475-10701475 GCF_027596085.1 Anoplopoma fimbria
CAGGTGAATATTCACATTGTAGAAGCTGAAGCACGTGGATTTAAGGCATTTTTGCTTAGCTTCGTTGAATCCATTATCTCCATTATAACAGGGACTATGAAGGGCTTTTAAGTCTGGTGATATTCTAGTGTATATTTTCTAATCCAATGAAAAGCCCAAAGCCAGTTCAAAAGTTAAAAAACTGAGCCCTACTGTTGCACTGTTTCCTTCATTCTGATAAACATGGGGAGTGTAGTTTATTCTTAAGTCAATACCACATACACCGCCCTGCTGCTGTAAATACCAAATGAAAATAGTCCCCATCTTCATGAACTATTAACTCAGGTTCATGCAACGTTTGCTAAAAATGACAGTACCTAACCAACCTATTGAGGCTTTTTAAAAAATGAATATGTATTCACAACCTTATCTTCAATAGGAACAAGTAACTTTGGTGACACCATACAGTCTTTAGAAGTTGGAAAGTATTGAAAGACTTTAGAAGACAGCGAGTTCTTTGCTCAGGTGTCCTTCAGCCAAAACACTCAGTAGCTTGAGTCGTGCTGCTCTTTAACTGACTGTGACCTCTGAGTTTCCTGTTGGAAATAATCAATTAACTACCACATAATTATTAAAGTGGAGGATAGCTCATTTGAATTCAAGCCTGTGGCTGATTAAAGTCCTGATGGCATACAACATATTTTTGCAGGCAAACTGTAGATGGATTTCAGTTTAGTCTTTATATGGTTTCATCAGGTCAGATAGGGTTTGCTGTCAACAGGGTATTTAAACTGTTTAATTGTTGATGCTGTTCTCATTCACCGTTGTACTTATTCCTACCAAAAGCTTTGCACTATAATTTGTATATTACCCACGTAATAGCCAGCCAGGACATGCAAAGCTGCCTCTAAGAAGGTCAGGTATAAGGAGCATCAAAATCGGCAAATGGACGAGGTTGGATGGATGGGTTAAAACAACACAGGACTTTCACCCAGGACACCACTGTTTGTGACCCACATGGAACCAAAAGTCACCGTTATTTTTAGAAAACCTTTGTTACCCAACCTACGCATTTGACTTATGTTACGTACATAAGTTATGTAACACATGTAGGTTACTTATCTTAACCCAAACTAAGGTAGTTTCCTAAACCTTACCAAGTATGTTTGTTGCCTAAACAGTCTTATCCAGCTTCATCTCTTCTTAAGATTCGAGGTCGCGTCCAGTGAATTTTGTCTGCAGTGTCATGATTGCAAAACAGTTTTAAGGTGTTTAATCTGTCAAATGTTTAATCTGTCAAAAATTTATTTACAATCAGAGCGAGGCTAATATTTGGCAAACTGTCTTTAAGGTGTTTAATCTGTCAAATTTGCAGTACAGTATTGTGGAAAATGGCGTTACTTGTACAGCTCCATAAATTAGTACCAGAGTTAAAAGTCAATTGTCATTATTATTTTCAAATAAGCACACGCTTAACCTTCTCCTGTTTAAAATGAATATAAATGAAATTATAATTAAATGAAACACTCTGGTCGTAATGAAAGACAAACTCCACGTAGAAAGGAGAAAGTAGCAATGCGTAGCAGCAGAAATGCTGTCGCCGTTAACAAGAATGTCTCGACAGACGCATCAGTTCATAGACACAGCGCCACGTGCCGCTCACGCAGGCAGTGTGGCCCGGGTGTAACGGTGATGTGTGTTACGGTGATGTGCGCTGAACCCATGGCGAGCTGAGCTCAAACTGCGTCATGTCTGAAAAAGCAATCTCAAAAAAGAGAGAGATCTGTGGTGAATGATGGTCAAGGTTTACACATCAGCCCTTCCAGACACAACAGAGTGTTATTCAATGAGCACACACGCTTTTTCCTCATTCCGGGCCCAAAGGTCACATGTCTATAAAAGTAGCCCATCAGTCTTTCTTAGGGAGCAGAGCTGTCAAAGAGCACACTTAATCTTCATGCAAAGTACCCTTAACCTCCAACACAGACAAATAATGCAGAGTGAAACAGACAAATGAGTCTGCTGTGCAGAGGAAGAGCAGAGGAACTCTGAGATAATGGAAACATTCAGAGCTTCCCTCTGCCTCTCTCCCTCCCTATTCTACCTTTCTGACCGTTTCTCTCACACACACAAACACCTTCATAAGGGCGGTATATGATGCGGTGACAGATTTCTGAATATATCCATCTTGAGGATGGGGAATGAAAAAAGGTGAACTTCACAAAAAAAGTCAGGTGGGGTTTTCAGTCTATCTCTCGGTGCCTTTCTTTTCTCAATGCAGGTGAAAAATGAGGGCCGGAATTGTTGTGACGCCTGAGGAATTGCTTTTCCTTCACAATTTTCTGGCCATTTTCATTCATCAGTAGAGTAAAGACATAGGGTACATATTAGCAATGACTGCCAGGTAGAAAGCACACAATGTCAGCTGTTGAGGAACCAGGGCTCTGTGCTAGAGAGGAAGATGACTGAAATACTTAATTAAGATGACATGCATGGATGTCAAACAGTTTCTAAAATTCCCTGTCCCAAATTTCTAAATCATCCCCAGATATTTTAGATTTTGGAAATGGCAGAAAGAAAGTCATTTTCAGTCCGTAAGCCATGAGGCTGAGTGGAATCAACTAATCATGACAGAAACGTCTGTTAGGTGGCACAGGAAGAGTGGGTCTGGCTCAATCACTTTGACAGCTTTTAGGGCTCAGCTTAATTAGTCCAAAATGCTCATGACTCAGTTTTTGTAAACACAATAAAAAACAGAGGGAATCTTAATTACCACATTTTTGACAGAACTTTTCTTTCTGGAAAATGGCTAATTGCAATGATCTTCAGTTTACTGAACTTATGTTTTTCAATTCTGACATTATTGTGTCAGTTTAATACCTGACATTGTGGTTTGCACAATTTTCCTTTCCTATTTTCATCATCTGAATGCACTTGTGGAGATAAGATCGATGTGATTGCTGAGTAGTTAAAGGAAATTGTTTTATTTACAATAAAGTTTTAGAATTTCGAGGGGAATATAGGCCTGCTGCCCTTTGCTACATGTCATCCGCTCTTTCCACTATTTCCTGTCATTCTAAAATCGGCACTATAATAAAAAAACACAAATAATTATGTTTGGAAAAACAACAAGCCAAAAGGTAGACACCCTGCTACATTAAAAGTGTATCTCTCAGCGGCTACCTACGTTCAGGTTGGTGGACTGTGATTTTCAGAGCAATGTTTGAAAGGTTACTGTCACAAATCAAAGCAGCAAAGCGATGGTAAATCAAATGAACATCATTTGAAATAGCGGTGTGATGTGGAGCAAGAGAAACAAGGTGTTTCTGCTAAGATTACTATTATCTGTCTGTGTTGTCATTTCCTGTATTTATACATATGTACCCATGGCAAAGATAGTTGGTGGAGGATTTTAATGGTTTTCCAATACAGCCTTTACACAATACAAATTCTCTGTGGTCCTGAAACCTTGAACTGTACCACAATATAACCATGTATACATGTTTCCAATTATTCAGATTCATTAGGCCAATCAACCGGAACAACAACATGAACACACAGGGGACATGGGGAAGCAATTAGCTCCATTTATCTGATTTAGGCCACAAAACCTGTTCTCTCTCTCTCTACCTCTCTCCCTCTGTTACTCTCTCTTTATCTTTCTCCCTCTCTCTCACACATACACACAAAATGGTCTTCTCAGCATTCTAGCATGATGAGGGTATGAATGTTGTTTTCGAGTCCAGCAGGTGAATCGTAGCAGATGTCTTATTAGTGTGTAGGTGTGAGCCACTTATCGCACAGTATACTGTATGTTTTCTAGCTCACACTCTCTGAGACATATTGCCACTAGATGGGGTAGAAGTGTTCATATCAGGATGAGTAATCGCTCCTCTGGAACATCTGAACAACTTTAGCTTTATCTTTAACTAAAAGGCAAAATTGCAGGAAGAGAGATAGAAAGACACTGCCCGCCATTCTTTTTGCAATTGGGGAGAGGGTCCTCTTCTTTTTCAAACAAGCTCTTAATGGAAGCTACAATAGCCTCAGGCCTGATCTCCCTTCGGTCTCTAGAGGCCTACACAGGGAAACCACTGTGTTCCCCGAAGATCAAACTGCAGATGAGAGAATATTCCTTGCATATTTCTCTGTATAACTTCTCTCTCTTTTTTCTCCCTTCTCCCTTCACACACAACAGACCTGACCGACAGAGGGAAGCCAGGCAGACGGTGTGTTTCCTGAGAGAAAGACGATTGGATCATTGAACCTGACATCCGGATGCCACACAACAGTTATTTTTGCCTCGGGAAAACAAGAGTAGAAACTACAAGCTTTGAACCATAGGTAACACAACAAACAAAGGATTCCACGTACTCTGTGCCATCTGGGTATATAAAAAAAAGGCTCATGTTCAATGCAGTGGATGTGAAATATTCACTCATGTGAACTTGTTGTGTTGTAGGTTAGGCATCTGTCAGCCTATATGTCTATTGTGAGATCAAATAAAAACACAAAGCTTAAGTTTTTGTGTATATTTCATATGGTTTAGTGGCATAACTAAACATTCAATTTATTATACTGTATATTGCAAACAACTTAAGTAATAGACATTTGTGGGGTTTTTTCAATAGATTGATCAAGGCACCTTTCCTTCAACTTTGTGGCAATCGATTTGGACAGACTTTGCACTTTCATCATGACAGTGCCTGTACACAAATTGTGGTTCAAATGAAAATGGCTTTCTGAGATTGGTATTTAGAAACTTGACTATTCTTAATATCGTATTTGTACGTAAAGAGGACACATTTTAATTAGTGTATCTGCAAAGTCTCCAACCCTTTAACTGACAACACTAAACCTAAAATATCTGTCATTAGCGGGAATAATATCCACTTGCAGTAATGTTTTTGGGATAAACCACCTCTACCGGCACATATGACCAATTATTCCTGCAATCAGACCTGACCCGTCGACAGGAGATCAGACACCCAACCCGAAACTCAAAAGAGGTTCACCAAATTTGGCTAAATACATCATCTGGGGACCATGAATTTCTGTACAAAATGTGTTGCCAAACCATCAAGATAGTTCAGTCATTTCATTGGGTATTAAGAATGCAAACTGTATCCAGGTCTTCACTTTGTACGGCCATGATCAACCATGACCACCTCCCTACAAATTATGCACAGTACAAAAACATAATACTTCCTTTACTGTTACAAAGGCCACACCACTTGGAGTATTCCGCCTCCCCTCTTAGAGTGGTATGTTCCGTCTCCTCCGTATAGTTCACGAAGGCCACAAGAGAGTTTTTTCTGAGTTACCGTAGTTAGGCCAACAAAGCCCAAAACGGGTGTTACTGCCTTTGTTTGGCGTGAGTCCTTTGTACTAAAACATGCACACACCTACTTACAAATATTACAAAGGTATTTCTGTAAACTCTGTCAAGCCAAAACTCAGCAATAAAGTCTTCTATCTGTAACTACTGGACTATTTGTCACTCCAGTGGTGGGTGGTGATTTCTGGAACCTACGTTTTTGAGAGAAGCCAATGTCAGCCAACATTTTTCTTTTATTTACGGAAAAATATAGAGATCAATTAAAACATTTCAAAATGTATTTTGCAAAACAAATTAGTCCTTTCTTGGAGACAGGGTTGGAGTGGCTTGTTCAGAGTCCTGACCTGAACCCCATCTGATACTTGAATCGGATGAATGGGAACTTAGACTGTGGGCAAGTCCTCATCCCTCAACAACAGTGGTCAGCCTCACTAATGCTCTTGTGAGACTTTTTTCTAGTGAGTGGAGGCTGCTACAGCAGATAAATGCTTGTGGATTCGGAATGACATGCGCACCAAGCTGGCTACGTACAGGGTGCAATACAAAACAGATATGGCTTACAATTTTTGATCGATCCAATTTTTTAAATCATATACAGAGGGTGGCATTTATTTCCGATATCCAAGCATCAAGTGGCTCTGGGTCTGTTCTTGCTGCAAATCCCACTTTATCCCACTATGACATTTTTTCATACTGTTGTAAAGATTATCTCTGGCTTAACCAGACCACTCACTGTCTAGAATTGTACTTTTATACAAAATTATCAACAGTCATTGCTAATGACTGTCTACTGTGTAGAAGAAACTAAAGGTGCCCTTATAGCTTGTAAACCTTTGTCTTTTTGCTGAAGAACATTGTGTACACTTATATAAATTTAGCTTTTATATTTTTCACACTACATCCCCAAATAAAACTACATCTTACTGAAGATATTTACAACCATCGATCCAGAGCCGGCCTGGGGAGCTGGAACAGATGGTAAGTAGCCAACGAGTGACTGAGCACGGCCTCGTTGTGATAAACTATTGTTATAGTCCAGAATAAATTAGCTTTATGACCATAAAGCATTTTCAATGAGGAAAGATAAATCAAGGCATCTTAGGATGATTAGAC
The DNA here is from genome assembly GCF_027596085.1 of Anoplopoma fimbria. Taxonomy (NCBI): domain Eukaryota; kingdom Metazoa; phylum Chordata; class Actinopteri; order Perciformes; family Anoplopomatidae; genus Anoplopoma; species Anoplopoma fimbria. The sequence goes on from NC_072467.1 coordinate 10,407,906, forward strand.
ATCAATTCATAAAGTCTCACTCGTGTACAATTTTACATTCATGGCCACAACTCTTTGTTTACTCTCAGGTTTCTCATTATCAAACATCCCACAACTGCACACATCACAAACACCATCATCACAACACTCCAATCAGATGATTTATTTTTTCCATTTTCAAGTGTCCAAATAAGCACTCAGAGCAGAAAAAAGATGAAGAAATGAGATGAGTCAAGGCATGTTTTTCCCGAACTTGTTACTGCATGCTTCTGCTTGGAAGTTGTGCAGTGTCTAAGTGATATTTATTTATTTTCTTATTCTGCACTGGTACTTCTCCAGCCACAAGTTGGCACTCCTTACTTGAACTTGTACCGCCAACCCTCCCGTTTCAAAAAGTCACCTAGAACTGAGCTACTGCTGCCCCCTATTTGTTATGGGTCAAACAAAAAACAAAACAAGTTAACGTCGACCACAATGTTTTCCTAACCCTGAACTAAGTAGTTTGTGGCCTTAACTGCCGGTGAAGACGGAAGCTTATTTTGAATAGACATTATGCATGTAGCAAGAGCATTGACAAGCCGTCCCTGGCATTTCCAAAACTGATGCTTAGCGTCATAGATGGAGCTTAGGGCCACAGACCATTGCTCGGTATTTGACGAGCTAGAAGCCAGAATATGTTAGCTAGGTCAACCCCATAATTCCCACACCCACTCTCAAACTTCCCAAACAACATTTTCACCTACTGTAACACATTCACTTTTGAGCCTTCATAGCTTTTAAGCCTTTTTGCCTGCAACGGTTTCTTGAACCCATCTTGCCTTTTTTGGACTTTTAGCTGCTACGTTTTGCCCTTCTATCACAGCAGGCTTTTCACCCCAGCTTCAGGTTTTGATGATTGGAACAGCTATAGTATAGTCACTTCAGAGGTAGTCAGAGAACAGGCTGGTCTCCTCCAGCAGTGTAGCAATACCTACCAAAACAAATGGGGCGTAATTGTAGATATCCCAGGAAAAGTTTTTGTAATTTTTCACGAATTCTTGAAGATGGACATATAAAGACTTTCGCAGTTCGTTCCCCAAGTTCGTTCCCCATGTAAAAGAAGTCAATGTTGATGTTTTTGTTATGTAACTTGCATACTTCAGTAACAGCACCTCCTTGGCTTTTAAAACCAAAACGACAATCTATTCCTAAACCTAAGTGGTTTTATTGCCTAAACCTACAATTGACTTGTGATCGGTCAGTCCTTTATTTGGTACACTGCAATATATTTTGCCAACTTTTGTTATGGAGGTCCAAGATCCCCAGAAGATCATTTCTAATCACTTTGGGGATCCCCTAACCTTCCAACTATTGCCACGATTTCCTCAAAATTCTCCCCTGACTGAGGAGATAAATCCTACCCAATAGTGTCGCAACGGTGTAAGATGAAGTCACACAGTTTACAAGTGTGTAATTGAGATCAAAATGAAGGTTGAGCTCAAAGATGTGCGGGGTCCGAAGGAGCCTTTGTCCCCCCTTTAAGCCCCTGACCCGATTTGATGTCACGGATGGTGTGATCCCTGCGCAACATGGCCTTTAGTTCTATATTGGAGTTTGTTTAAAATTCTAGGCCTGCCACTGGTAAGGCTATAAGAATATCCAAATCATCAGTTATTTTGTCCAACTTTTTTGTTGTGTGTAATTAACAATGCAGCCTATAGCAGATGCTCATGGGACTTTATACTTTTAGTTGTGTTCTTATCAATCAAGTCATTGGCACCACCAAATTATGTACAGGTAATGAATGTGCTGGAGAAAGACACAAATTGAAAAGGTATTGATCTGTCTCCATCGCGCTCATTAAAAAGTCTCCTCTGGAGTAATTTCTACTTTCCAACCTTTGCTGCATTTGCCTTTTCATTTGGAGTGTTGGAGTGATTGAGGGGTGTTGTGTTCCAAGATTGACTCTCAAAGGAGTCTTAAACAGCCAAACTCTTGCAGAAAGAGGGAAATGAAATACATCAAATGCATAAAGCTGACTGGATAATGTAAACTTTCAGACTACTACATGGACATTAAATGAACAAAACTTGTCATACATTTAAAAGAAAATTATGATTTTCAATTTGCTTGTGTGAAGTTAATGCGCAAGAAAGAGTGATGTGTGTGTGTGGGTTATCAATGGGGGGGGGGGGAATGTTTTCTTCATCGGCTTGTGTCTGCCCATCGTACATTGCATTGACTTGTCTCAAGTTACCTGTTGGTCATCCTAAGAAAAAGAAAATATCTTGGTAACATTTTACAGGTTTACTATGAGGCCAGAAGTGGCTTAAGAACTGAAAAGCAAGGCAGGTTGATTAAGTGTCACAGTATCTTTCAAACACAGATACAATTCAAGGTTTTATGGCAAGGAAATGCATTAGAATATTTGTAAACACAATGAAGAGCAAATAAAACTCTGTAAACCAGGTGCAATCATTATATTATTGTCTAGAAAGCAGATATCTGGTCATAAACCTCACACATTATATTAGTCACGTAATTGGCTAATATAATCTACAGATGGTGGATGGTGCCGTGAGTAGAAAAGTTGGATGGATTACCAAAATTCTTACAATTCATCCTAAAGGGAGAGTAAATAGTGATTTAGATAAGCTAGCCCTTAACAGCTTTTCAAATCTAACATCAAAGTATAGTACAGATTGTATGAAAGTCAAACAGAGTATAAATCACAGTTGGAAAAAGTCATCACCATGCTGCAGAATGCTCAGAAAGATCTCCGGTTACATTATCAAGGACAGAGCTCTGTATTGGCAAGCACCTCACAATACGAAAACGTATTGCAATACATGTATGTTGATAAGTGTCACGATACGTGTCACGATAGGATATACAATACGTGATGTATTGCGATACGATGTTATACGATACAATACAATAAATATTAAAATATGCTTTCAGCAGGAGAAAACCTCCATCCAGGAGGAGACAAAGAAATCCAGAGCGTCCTGTCTGGTTAAACTAGACAAACAGAGGGGCATTAACAGAAACCTCACACCTGCTATTGAGGAGACTGAGATCAAATATCTCCAGTGGCAGAAGGTCAGGTCATCCTCCCTTAAGGCAACAGAAAGCTTCAAGCAGACTCTCCAGGAAAAAGGAGCCGGAGTGGTAAAAGGCCGAGAACCCCACGATGTCCTAGCTGGAAGACCTCGAGAACCATATACCCAAAAAGCAGCAGAAGAAAAAGTGTTACAGAAAGCTCCATTACGCCCAGGAACAGAAAATGCACACACACATACACAAACCTACGCATTTTACCTCGTATATTTGTGAGGATTAATCAGTCTAAACCCCCTAATCAGCACTTTCATTTCACACTTGGAAAATGAAGTGACTTTACAAGAATAGTTTGGCCACCTCTGTGTTAAGTAATCTGAAATTCCTGCACTTGCCTAGCACAGTGTAATGTGTAACAATGTATAATGCTATGTATAAAGGGGGACACTTACTGTTTTTTATGTAGAAAGGATGTTAAAGATGCTAAAGAAAACTTAAATACACAGAGAGGCTTACACTGTGCCTGCTTTCAGATTTCCAAATATAATATAGTATCTTACCTTAATGAAAGTATCACTTTCCTCTTGTGTTAAAGCCACTTAGAACACAACATGTACCAGAAAGGTGCACTCTATAGAAGGGACGTCGTGATTAACAAGTTTTGCCATAAATTTATCACGGTTTTATAACCGTAACAATTGGGAAAAAGCTTAGATCACTATGTTGTCCTGATTCCGAATTGTTTCCCTGTCAAAACGAGTCTCGCAAGACACGTAAAGGTTTGTTTCGTATGTGTGAGAGTCGTGCCACTCACCTGAAGCCCTGAGAAGAGTTCATAAAAATGTGACAGGAAACCAACACTCCTGCATTATATCTGTCTAAAACAAGTCTTATAACAGCAGTGTGTGAGCATTTTGGAAACAGAAAACAGTGAGCAGGGTCTGCTAATGCTACATTGTGAACAACACATCCGTGTTGAAATCGTCAGTAGATCTAGTTAACGTTAGTGCATTGACTGCAACAGCTGTTGTTCAAATGGAGCTTCCATTAAGTTCCATTATGGTGCGTTCCAGCTCCATTCAGTAAGAAATAGTTTTGTGCGAAAGTAAATTATGATTTTATCATGTTACGTTCAATGTGATCTTGTAAAATGTAATTTTTGTTGAGAAACTGTTGTTTGAAGGAGATATTTTCACAGCAACATAAAGGATATAATAGAGAGATCATTTCCTAACACTAGCTCTAAAAGGCTTATTATACATAATCAAAACTGCCAATGCCAAGATTTTTTATCATTAAAAATACAATCTTTTAGAATAGCGACTGGGGTCGGCAATGAACTCAGCTGTGTTATCACCAATGAGACCTACCAGCCAAGGGCCAATTAAGAGTAGTGAGAGAGGAATCAGACTGCAATGCTCCAGTCCCCCCTGAAGAACCAGTTGTGGACATGTGTTACTTTCTGATCATTATATGCATAGTTGCTTTCAAAATAATCTTCTGTCTTCCCTTGTCTAATAACAACGCAGATGGGTTTAAATTTGAGTTAGCTGAAAGCTCGAGGTGTCCCATACAGACGCTAAACGGAGCATCCGTGTGTCTCTGTCAGCGCTATTGAGCAAGCTGTGGAGTTTGACTATTAGGGAGTGAAAAATGGGTTGGTGTGGGTGTGCAGGGCCTTTGAATTAGTCATTGGAGGCAGTGCTGGTGGCCTTGTGATAAAGACTCTGAACCCCAAAGTCCCTGCTCTGATTCTGGACTGTGACCTTAGTTGCATGTCATACGTCTCTTTTTTCTCGTCTTCCTCTCCCTCAAAGCAATCTAATAAAGGCAAAAGGCCAATTTTATTAAGTCATTTGAGGAGCTCGCTGATGGCACCTTTTTCAATTACAGTACTTCCCCTAATCCTTTCTAGGTCTCTATATGTTACATTATCACCCGATAGCATTTGTCATCTTCGTTTTTTTACGCCATTTTAAAGTAAGATATGGGAGTAGATGAACCAGTCATTTCACTTTGGTGTGTCTAACTGTAATTTCTGCAGAGAAATCACATTGAATATCAGATTTTCTTTGTGTGATTGTGTATTTCATGGCTCAAGATATGCTTTTTTTATAAACAAGCCAGCTATAACTCGCCAGCCAAATCATTTGCAGACAAGTCAAAGCAGAATAAGAGATGGGGACAGACAGCGTCTCTCAAAATGAAGCATATCAATTGGACTCAGAGCACTGTGCACCTGCTAGAACACGTCTTTCATCAAACATACAGAGTGTTCATCATCATGCTGAGATGTGAAATAGTTTCTCTCTTTCTTACACAAACAAAAGTTGCAGCCACCTCAGATATGATTGACAAATTGGTCTAAACACAATGTCATCCTTGTGTATAAAGCATAAACACACACTCGCAGGGAGAAGGTTGCTCATTTACTGGCTGGTTTGTCATTCAGAGCAGTGGCCTAGAAGGATCAATTGCCCTAATCAGTGAATTAATAAGGATCTCACAGTTCGGTTATCAGGCAAAGTTTTCAGACCAGAAAAACAGAGAGTGTGATGCCTCGGTGCCACACACCCTTTTTTGCAGCATACGCCGACATGCTTGAAGTTAAAGTCAGGGTGATCGCTTTGCCCTTTTTATCAGACGCTGAATTAAAATAGATCAAGCTCTCTATTAATGAGCCAGAGATAACATCAGAAGAATTTGGTTTATTCATATTCAAGCATAAGTGCCTTTTTTGCAAGCCAATTTTTTTCTATTTCTTTTCTCATTTCATATTTAATTTTTTTTAATTTGGCCTATGGCATCAATTCTCAATAAAATGTAATGTTGTAATGCCATACAACCCCAACAACTGCATTTGAGCGCTAATTCTGCAGTTGCCCCTGTTCCTGCACCTTCCTCTTTGACTTTCCTTTGTCATTGCCAGAGCTGATCTACAGATTCCAGGCATGTCTCGTTGCCACTAGGGGGCCTAATAGAGGGGTACATAAACATAAACATAAAACATAAACATAAACATAAAAAATAGGTTAATCATGATTTAATGTAGGCAGTCAGTAATCTATTTTAAGAGTTTAAGAAGACACAAACCGAAACTTACCGAAGGAATATTTCTTTTGGAAAAAAAGTAATTTGAGAAATCCTTAGAAGAGAACAATAAGTATACTTGCCATCTATATATGCTGTATTCTGTTATTGCTAGTGTTCAATAAAAGAGACATTGTATTTACTACCAGATTTAATGACTGGAAAATAATGTTAAAATTATATGGAACATCGTAATGCTGTGTTTGGTCCTTCATTGTTTGGAAAATAACAATGCACAAATAGATTCAAATTAAGTATAGCAGGTTTTATCTGAGAGAGCATGCCTGTGCAACAGTTTTTAAACATATAGTGGCAACAATCCAGTTTGTTTCTGCTGGAGGACTGTTGTTCCATGGCGGCGTTGAGCCTGCACTCTATGGGAATCTTTTGGGGCAACTTGGATTGAATAGAGCAGAACATATGATGACAACGCTCAATTCTGTGTTGAAAGAATTGGACTTGTGGGCCAAGCTATGACAATTCTAGTAATATGGCAGGCTAGAATAAGAAATGAACACCCTCATGCTGATTTAATACCATTGTTATAACGGCAGTAGTTTACTTTGACCCATGGTACAGACACAAACAAGGAGACAGAATACAGTTGAAAAAACAGAGTGAATATATTAAAGTAATTGTCTGTGAGTGTAGCTGGGGTGAGGCAGAATTATTATTAACAAAGGGACAGAGTCCAAACAGGGGTTTGTGATGGCTGGATCAAACTGAGGATAAACAGGAACTGGGATCCAGAGAACTGGACACGAAAAAAAAAAACAGAGTCAAAAATCATTGCAATAGGCAAAAAAAATAATTCTAAAGACAGGTAGTAAAGCTTACCTGAGCACAATACCACGAGAGGTAAACGGACAGTCTGGCGATGTCTGGAAGCCTGAACCAGGATTTTATGCAGCAGAGAGTGTAGATGGCTTAAATGCAGATGAGCAGCAGATGTGCATGCTTCAGTGGCTGCAGCTGACCAGGAAACACCGCCCAGCTCCAGATAACACAAACAGGAACGTAAAAACACAAAGGGGGACCATAATGGGGAAAGGGGGGACCAAGACCCTGACAGCCATGTTCTGCACACCCTCTTTATTTAGTTTGTGCATTTTCAGCAGATGTTGCCAAGAAGCAGTTTCGCTTTTGGGCTTCATTCAAAGTCTACACAACTTCTTCTCAGCTTCGAGACAGCGGTAGGAGATTCTAACAACCCACCTCACTAAGTGCGGGCTAGCTCTGATGCTAAAGAGCCTTTCTGTCACCAGGTAGTCTGTGAGACCTGACACAACGACAGCTCTGGGATTTGACTACAATTGCTATTCAAAATGCGTTGGTTGAAATCATGCAATGATAGAATGCCCAAAGCAGCGTGATATGAAGCATTTCAATTAAAAACAGTAATGGGCACCCTTTAAAATGCAGTTAGGATTGCAGTGTGGGATTACCTTCTCAAAACAATCAATTAAACCAGCAAAGCTTTGCAGCAGGCACAAATTGATTAATGCTGCATACTAATTTTGTACTATTCACTTTCACAATTCCTGGGCAAAGCTAACGATTTTGAAGGCTACAAAACAGAGGCTGTCACGGCGAACAAGCAATACAAGGCAGCTGGTAAGCCAAGGACGTTGAAGGAAGAAAGTAATGATCGGTGAGTCTGCATGTTGAGTGATGCTCCCAACGAAATTGGTAATTGATTGACAGGCATTATGTGTTCTGAGACAACTTTAGACAACTCTGGTTCCTTAATATAGCTTAATGAAGGACATTGGAGAAATGGGTGCAGTGACAGAAAAATCTGAAGGATTTATACCCACATGAGGCAGAGGAAGACTTGACAATAGAGTTTTGCATGTTCATCTCAATGGCGAAAAATGATCAGTCATAGAAAGGTATAAAAAGCTCAGAGGCCTAAGCGATGCTTTCCCTAAAACGTACATTTGCCTTTGTATGTATCTGACTTTACAGATTGGGAACTGTTGATGAGAATATATTTAAGGATAAGCTAACATATATACCCACTTAATAGATTGCTGTCTTCCCGTAGAAGAATCTATGGCTCCTTCCTTAACATCTCATATGCAGGCTCCAGCGACTCCACATTGAAGCCTATAACAACATATGGCTACTGTTTCAAAATCAAAGAATACATTTATTAACAGACCGCTCACATAAGAACTTAGTACAAGCAGAGCGCTAAATATTTTTAGAATTTCTTAACAATCTAATCAAAATCAGCCTGCAGCCTACGCCTGCAGAGAGAGAGAGAGCTACTGTCGTGTGTGGACTGTGATTAGTATTTGGCTTTTTGTGTTAATCATCATGCATGGTATTCACACTGTATATTTGAGGCGGGTGTTTGTGTGTTTGTGAGACAGAGAGCGCTGGAAGCAGATAGAGTGTAGTAGCTGTGCTCAGGCTGGATCTGAGAAATAACAGCCTGGGGAGGTGTCCCAGGGCGACTCCTGGTGTGGTGTGATGTGTGGAGAGGAGAGGAGAGGAGAGAAGAACAAAATGAGGAGAGGAGAGTAAAAGAAAGGAGGAGGGAGGGGATAGCAGAGGAAAATGAGAGGAAAACAAAATGAGGAGGAAAGCAAAGGAATGACGAGTAGAAGAAAATGAGGTGGTAGTAGAAGGGGGAAGAGAAGAAGAAAATGAAAAGAGGAGGAGAGCAAAATGGGGAGGGGGAGAGGCGGGGAGCAAAGGAATGAAGTGGAGAGGAGAGCAGCACACATTTAGCCTAATTGTTGCAATTTAACATATGCCTACTTTGTGAATTGGGGGTTAGACTGGTGGGATTATAATTTTATGTATTCAGATAACAGCTTTTTGTAAATTTTGTGTATAGATGTGTTGATTTTGAACATTGATCTTTAAGCATGCACAATGTGGCATTGTTTTATCAGTGGTTGCCTGTTCTTGTGATTAATGTAGAAATATCAAATGTTGAAGACCATCATCTCTATTGTGAATTGGTTATTTTGTAAAAATCTGTTGAGTATTAAACATCTACATGACTGTATTGGTGTTGAAATAAATACATATATAAGTAAGTAAAAGTAACTTTATCTTTTATAAATAATTCTGATAGGGATATTGTCCCCCCCGGCTCTGCATGAATCTCTATGATACACTCATACTCAAGCATGGTCAGGAATAATAATATCTTTTTAGAAATTGGTTTAAAAGTGTAAATAATCAGCACATGAACAGAACAATAATAAACTGAAGCAACCTGGTGTGGTTTCCCTCAATTCGCACCACAAACTGCACACAAATCACTTCATTCATATTCTGTTTCACCCCGATATGATTTATTTACAAATATAGACACAATGGCTTTACTACATCTATTGCCAGCCACTTAATCGGGCAATGATGAGGTCAGTCCTTGATCAGATTCTCTATGCACTCAGATTAAATTTGTAGACATTTGGAATTCCCCGCAACGCTTGAATGCTCAAATCCATTTGGAGCCTGTGAAGAGGAAACATTTCACTTTGAACAGTTAAATCAGGTGCTTACTCTGGAGCAGGGGATATCTGAGAGTTACAAATGTTTCAACACGTCTCTGTGTGTAAATTTGCATGCTTGTCCTTCGAATTAAACCCAACATAGCTGTAATTAAAATGAATAAATTCTGCCTCAGCAGCATTGTGGCTCAAGATAAAGTGTGTTGTGTCTACTGCAGAAGTAACATTGACCTTGAATTTCTATTTATTTATTTTTATATCAAGGATTAGAGCTTGCCCTCCAGTTATACCTGGGACATACACTGTAGATGAGGCATACAGGAATAGAAATGCAGTTTTGAGTACTTCACCAAGTGTTTATTTTTCTCTCTGTGGATGGATTTTTTTAACGTGATTGTGTCACAACATTGTAAGATGCAGTCAGGAAACTTAACAAGTGTGTAGTTTAAATCAATATGAAGTCTAAGATGACAGATGGGTATGGTTCAAGCAAGGGTGCCAGAAGTAGGGGGGTAGGAAGTGGGGAAGGGGACAGACACCAGTGCATTTGCATTTGTTACGAGGATAATAATAATGAGTAATGGTGCTTCTAATCATAGTTATGACTAAACATGCGATGGGATCACACCAACCACAACGCCAAATCACACCAATGGACCGTTACCCACTTACTACCCCCCACTTTCTGGAGCTCATGCTCGGACCACACGCACCTTCAAACTCAAACCTTAGTTTTGTTCCCAACCTCACACCCGTTAAGTTTTGTGACTGCATCTTACACAGGTGCGACGCTAATACGTTGGAAATATCTGTCCACAGACATAAATACAGACATATAAACATCTGGCAAAGGGATCAAAACCTCCTCTGTGGTAGTTCCCTATGAATGTGTCTCACCACATTTGACCATGATGACACACACACAGACTCATAAGGTGAAAACAATACCAGGGTCGCTGTCCGGGCTGATAAAAAATTGAGCTTGAACCTCTACCTACTAGGATTAAGACTTGGATAAATGCAGATTTGTTGGCAGTATCAGTTATTTTAGAAAAAGTGCACTGGAATCAACCTGAATCGGATTTTTGGTCCCATTCATTTTGCCTTAAAATGAAAAAACATCATTAATACATTTTAAACCTGCTGCTAATAAATCACAGAGGACATGTCTGCGTCTCTGTTAGCGATGACGTTGCTGTGTTTGTTTGCTTACCTCCAGCAGAAATTACGTTCTGATACTATTTAGGGTTGAATGAAACCAATGACTGGAAAATACAAAGCGATTAAGAAATTCATGGAAATGGGCTAATTGCGGTGTCACATTACTTTAGACAACCCCTCTTTTTATTCAATTTAAACATCTCCTATAAACCCACCCACAATTGCCGAACTCTGTGTTAGGTTCAATGCTTCCGAACCTAACTACTCTCCCATGTATTCACGTTGGAGGCTGTAAAGAGTCTTGTTGAAAGAGATCCTCAGCATACCTCTTCAGCCATGGTTATTCCCTTCTGGTTCAATATAAAGGATATATAACCTCTCCATATGTGTTATCAGTAAGCTTATATCTGCTTTATTTAAGCACTTAGTGAGCGACTGTTGATGGTGAGCCCACATGTTTCTACTCAGTACGTTCTATGGTAGATTAGTTTTCTGTCTTCTTCAAGGGTTTTAATGACTGCAGGCTATAAAGCAAATCGTCCTTCTGGAGCACAAATTGTTTCCTATCTCTCCCCTTTTTCATACTTTCTCTGTCTTTGCAATCAAAGCAGCCAACTACATGCACTTTCTCTGAATTCAACCAAATGTGCACCTGCCTGTGGTAGAAGGGGACAGATAATTGCGGAGTAGCCAACTCTTTGTGTGTCTGACAAGCCTTAAATTATTAGTTGCAGAATCTTGTCTGGGCCTTTCTTCCCCCTAAGTGGAAGCACTGTGCAGTTGATTTCAATAGGCATGTAAGCAGGATTGTAAATATGCTCTGAGATTCTTTCCTAAAAGCCTAGAAAAGTCAACCTGAAATCATGGAGGAATGGCTATCTAGTGTGTTATTTACATAGGAGACTATGGGATATTGTCTGAAATTTGAGGCAGGATCCCAAACCACGTTTTGTTTGGTATAGTTGTTTTGCATTTCCCCACTTTTCTCCTGATTTGGACCAGCCAGTCTATCATGTCCTGCACTCCTTATTGCTACATAACAGAATAGTACTTGACCATAGTTTATTTTTGCTAAGCAATTCCTTCTGCCACCTGTAAGTCTAGACTATCTTGTATTGGACAGCCTGTTCTCACTATAATTCATCATATATGGCAGCTTGGTCAATCTGGACTTTCACCCAGGAGACCAGTATATTTACGGGGCGGCTGTGGCGTAGTGGAGAGCAAGGTAGTTCTCCAATCAGAGGGTCGGTGGTTCGATACCCGGCTTCGGCAGTCGATGTGTCCTTGGGCAAGACACTTAACCCCAAGTTGCTCCCGAAGGCTTGCCATCGGTGTGGACTGGATGTTGCATGAATGTTAGTTAGAGTCTGATGGTGGCACCTTGCATGGTAGCCTGTCATCAGTGTGTGAATGGGTGAATGATATGTAATATACTACTGACTGTAAGTTGCTTTGGATAAAAGCGTCTGCTAAATGACTGTAATGTATGTCCTTTGTGAAACCAAAATTCAATGTTGATTAATTATAAGTTCTGTGATGTTACTATGTCAACAGTGTAACGTAGCCTACTAAACTACATTACATAACTTTTCACACCAAACCTAGTTGTGAAAATGTAATTTTGTTTTGAAAAAGAGCGGAAATTGCGGGAGTGCAAAACTGACGCTTTAGGGGTACCTAGCGTAGGGCAACAGACCAAGCTGACGAGTTGGAAGTTAGAGTTTGGAGTCATGTTGTTTGGGGAGTATGCAGAGATTCAGTTTGGCCGCCATTTCTTCTGAAGTTGAAATAATTCTAACTTCTCCCAAAACCTGATTGACACTACTTTGCCACTGTAAGTAAATACCATAGCCTGACCATGAAATGCTGCTTTTACTGTTCCATAATCTATTTGAATTAATTTATCAGCTTCCAATTGCAACATTATTGGAAAAACCCACATTATAAATGCAAAATCCATGAAGCAAAATAATGAAGGGGTTAATTTATGGCTTAATCAGACATTCCCTTTATCCCCTACAAGAGTACGGAGAAGCAGTCAACAGGTGGAGCAAGGTAGCCCTAACTATGTCCAACAACAATGCAACAGTGGTTTTGGTGCTAGTGTTTTGTTATTCACATCAAAGATGGTGTACTATTAAAATAAATTAGACCATAAATATTCCCTCATAATCTCACAAAAACAATTTACATCACAAAACAATAAATACACTTTTATGTTTAATTATCAGCCTTTCTAACTTTGTGAGAAATCTCAGTTCCCTGAACAGTAATGTAAAAATAAATTTAGCAAGAAAAACAGCTGTGAGAAGATGAAAGACAAGAATGGTGTGAGTGAGAATAATTCGGCAACCATTCCGTGCTTTCAGACAACCAAGTCGCCAGAAAAAGAGTTGGCCTAGTGTGTTTCTGTAAACCACGGGATACATTGAATGTCGACATAAAGAAAGTTTCATAAATACATCTCATATCTGCCTCATATCACACTTGCAGAAACATACAATAATGTAAATTAATCAGTTAGTTTTTTTTGCCACAAATAACTAACTAACTACTTACCTAAGTGGACTTTCTTACTTAACAAGCGTGAAAACGTAACGTAACCTGAAAGTCAATGTTTACTTTTGGTTTAACAAAGGACCCAATCAGTTGTCTCCTGGGTGAAAGTTCTGTGTTTTTTTGACCCATCCCACTCAACCTTTCTTGCTTAGTTTTTCTTGCTTGTTAAGTATACTGCTACTTGACATACTTGTTATTACACGTGTAAATTACATACCATGTAACTTTCAATAGTGGCTGCTTGATATACATCAGGTCCTGCTCTGCACATCGTTTTTGTTTTAACTCGTCATTTTCTCTCAAAACGCAAAATGTTTTGCTGGCAACTGGGCTGTTTCATAAAAGCTGCATGACTGAGTCTAAGTTTAAGATATAATATGAGCTTTTCTGATATAGGTTGGCCATGCTTTAAAGGTTACTGCAATTTTTTCTTTCAAATGGGATAAACAAGTTGGTTATCCTTTGAGATAAATAACTCAAAGGATAACCATTATACATTTTTTTTATAATGGATTGAAAAAAACCTTTTAGCCATATAATTGTGTGTCTACGGTTGTAAATGGCCATTTGTGTTGATTAACATTGGCTTTTCGATTGTGATGTAGGACTTACCTGAATGACAACTGTGAAAACTGCCATGATGCTCTGAGACGGAGCACAGTTTGGCAACTGCTGCACCCGGCTGTCAGTTTGCTTCAACCATTTTGACGAGACAAATGGCTCAAAAAAGAAGCAGAACAGGGAGTACCAAAATTTCACATAACTGTGTGACCAGAAGCAATTCATGTTAATCTTACTTTTTCTTTGCCATTACAGTTTTCTCTGCCTGTTCTCCCCTGCTCCATCTCCTCTGTATGTAAATAGTTTTTGCTCGTTCTTCCATTTCTATCAAGCTAAAGAACACAGTGACCAGACGATGTTTAATATAGCAAAGGGGGAATGGAAAGCACCATACAGTAAGTACGACAGGAGCGGGACGCAAAGTATCTCAGTCTGTTACACCAGCTGCATACAGCCCAGAAATAATGGCTTCAAAAAAATAGCAACATTACTCCCTTTTCTGCATTTTATCTTTGTTCTCTGTGTTTTTCTCATGGCTCATGTGTACGGGAAGTGAAGCCTGTGGTGGGTGTCAGCCCCGCTCATGCTTTCTGTTCTCATTGTGGAAGAAAAATAGTGGAGAAAAAAATCAACAATAAAACAAAAAAACAAAATAATCTCAGTGTAACATAATGGCCCATTACGGTCTCCCTTTGCATTCTGATTTAGTGGCAGCGCTGGCTGTGGAACCTCGTCTCGAAGTCAATTCATTAGGCTCTGAAACAGTATTGCTTTACTTTATAATGACAAAATTAATAAAACAATGGAGTTTTATTACAATTGCGGATAAAAAAAGGGAGTTGTTTGCTCATTGGCACTGAGGAGATTTGATTATTTATTATGCACACTGATATGACAACAATGACAATACAGGATTACAGAGCTGATATGTTAATCATGTAAACACAGGGCAGTGAGAAGGAAATTGTGAGTGTAAACCAGTCCTCACTGCAGCATGTGATGCCTTTTATATATGTATGTGGCATTTCTTTAATCAATGGCCATAAGCGCCAAGTTGTCTAAGCTAATTGCTGTGTATTTTCACGATGCTATTCAAACTGTGTTTCTGTCTGCAGAGCAGAGGATGGTTAACCAGGCGAGCCTTGAAGTGGGTCAGTCTCTCTGTTCCTGTTCACAACCCTGAAAACAACGAGGCGCCACACTCCCGTGTCCTTGAGATAATTGCGCCACAATGAAGTTATACATAAGATGACAGAAATGATGATGAATGGGGTGGCTTCGCTAATAGAAAAGACTTCTCTGAGGGATATAGAAATGATTGACAGTGAGAAATAAAAGCGGGGACAATCAATGGCTATTGATTGATTTCAGACCAGCCGAGTTCAGAGAGAGAGAGAGAGAGGGAGAGCAGTCAGCGTGAGGGACAAAAGTGAGAGGAAGATTATCGTACTTAGAAGTTATAAATGGGGTTACGAATCCTACCCTGTAATAATGGACAGAAGAGGAAATTTGAAACAAAAAGTGGTGCCTAGAATGTGATCAGACACCTACTGCTAAGTGCTGGATTGTATTGGACCAGTGCCATACACACTGATAATCAGCACTGGATGGATGGATGGATGGATGGATGGATGGATGGATGGATGGATGGATGGATGGATGGTAATCTTTGGTATAAGCGTGATTAACACTTGTTTACACATATACTGTTTAAAAAAAATGATTTAAAAAAAAAAAAATATATATATATATATAGTTTTTTTTAATTATTTGTTCCAGATTCCGTATATTTGTCATATGATCAGTATAGGAAACTGCCTGCTTAGTTTCTGTTTCTCTCTGCATTCATCAGATCATTTACCGCACGATCTTGGTGAAAAGAGGGTTGGGAGGCAATTATGATGGCGTACGCCGCAGTACATCCTGTGAATCCAGTTGGATCTTCACCAGATCCAACCTTCATCAGAGTGAGAAATGTATGCACATCACCAAGAGGTCTGCCATTTATAGTATCCACGTCACAGCATGAAATCAGTGTGTTGTTCGGTTAGATAAAGGATACTGGCTTGTGCTAAGAATCTAATCCACAAGAAGTCTACCCTCTCACATTATAGAGCTGAAACCCGCTCCCGCTCTCATTTCCACTTCCCACACATCCACACATTTTCCAACCGCGTTTGTTTTGTCGTCGGATCTCCAGTCAGTACCTTTGTGTTTAAATCGCAAATTGTGGTATTTTGTGCGTAGGGTCCTTGTAGCCGCTGTGAAGTTGCAATTAACTTACTTAAAACTGGCAATACAGAGAAATCAGCGCCGCAACCTCCTCCTAAATTGCACAATTAACTTGATAATGGCATGTTGCGACTGAATAGTTCAGGGCCAAACAGCCAGAGCAAAAGGAATGATAAGAAGCATATCCTTATCTTAAAGACTTTGCCTGACTGGATAAACACAAAGCACCCACAAGCAGAGTTCAATAATTAGATCAATTAAGCCAGCGGGTAATCAGATGCAGAAAGAGCCAGGCTCACAAAAGCTTCCTCCGAGGATGTGAAAGGAAGTGGCCAAGTGACCCTGCAGCTCACATTGTGCTGATTCGAGTGCAGCCTAATATGGACTCACGTGTTCATATCAAACTGCTCCGTAGGGGACAAGCACAATGTTGTTTGTCTGGTGAGAAACTAAAAGCCTCGACAAGACATTAGACTCCTCTGCACTAATGATCACACAGAGAGAAAGTCAATCAAGCCTTGCATTTACACACAATTCCTGCTTTTATTAGGCCGCAAAGGCAATCTCTATAATCACACAGGCCTCATCTCCTCCCTTGTCTCTATCACTATCTGTATTGACTTCAATGGCTGAATTTTTCCATTTCTTCCCTCTCTCTCTCTAGCCATATTAAATGGATATGTGGTCTGGTTTGTAGGGGGAGACAGACCCATAAGAGGACACAATTGAACACAGGCCTTATAAATGCATTTAAGAAACAAACTTTCTTTAAACATCTTTAAACACTTTGACAATAATCTGCCTCCTAAGAGGAGGGCTGAAGAAAAGATCATTACAGCCCAAGATGCTAACCTCACCAAGCCTCTTTTTTTTATCACCCCAACCCTTTTATTATGGAGACAAGACTCTCAGTACCACAAAGTGTGTCTTATATAATATGTCCTGTTTGCTACAGCTCGATGTTATTCCTCGGCATCTTCCACTTACAGGCATTCTGTTGCCTTTTGATCTCCCTCAAGATGGAAAGAATAAGCCGAGCAGGATCTCTCCATGGTGCTGAACTATTTCCAGCTGAACAGCTGGCCCCAGGCCACGGCAACCAGAAATACGCACCGACAGTATGAGACAGTGGTATCCATGCTGCAACAACATTGCATAGACACAGAGAGCTGGCACTGGCTAAACTCCCTTTACAGTACCACTGAAGATGTTAGTGAAAAAACTCAACTTATTAATTGTTTATTTCTTGGAGAAAAAAGACAGTTGTAGCTGATCTTTTGTGTGCAATCAGAAATGCAGTTCACCCAACAGTTTAATTGTAAATATCTTATGAGTGATTCCACTGGAAAGACACATTCTCACCCCCAACACTTGGTCAGTGACCCTAAACTTCCAATGTAGGTTTAGTTATATTCTAGTTTACTCAACATAAGTGCTTGGTTTGGTTTAGGCAACAAAATTATTTTTTT
The DNA here is from genome assembly GCF_027596085.1 of Anoplopoma fimbria. Lineage (NCBI taxonomy): Eukaryota > Metazoa > Chordata > Actinopteri > Perciformes > Anoplopomatidae > Anoplopoma > Anoplopoma fimbria. The sequence goes on from NC_072467.1 coordinate 10,425,472, forward strand.
AGGCCAAGAAAGAAAAGATTGTGGTTGGGGTTAAAATAAGTATGTTTGTTACGTTAAAGAAAAGTACACTACGTCAGTTGTTCTTACCGCAGACAGCTGAAAGGCTTCACTTTGAAGACCAAATTAAAAGTTGTGTGTCTGTGTTTGTACGTGTTCCAGCCGTGGCACTTACCAAGGTTATTCTGTCCTCAGAGCTTAGGTCAGAGACACGTGTGGGAAGAGGCGAGAAGGCCACATCCCATTCATCATCTTCAAATCGAAATGTCTCATTCAAGCAAGCGTTACATTGGCCCTTTCTCAATACCAAGTATGGTCAAGTGTGGACTTGCAAACTTGCAAGTTCAGACTTGGATAGTTCGACTCGGGAGTACAAACTCCCGAGGATGGGAGGACGCAGTACGGTCATTTTGCAATTGGAACAGCAGCGAACTTGATGACGTCACCAACGTCACGACGTCACCAACTCAGCTCGTCGGTCCCGCCTACTCCGGTTATCTTCAGTCATATATATTGACAATAAAACGAAATATGATATAAAACACAACCCTGCCTTTTTTCGTTTTCATTTAGAAAATATTAAAATATTAATATGTATATATTTTGTGTTATGTTTTGTGTCTCATGTTTAACCACAGAGACACCGGAGCCAGCGGCACATCTGGAGAGGCCTTGCCGAGATCAGGCTGCTGTCAGCGGGATGCATGAGCACCACCGCCCGGTCTCCTCTCTGGACCTCTCATATCTCCGACAAACGTCGGCGCTATTTTCAAACAGGCTCTATCTTGATAAATTGACCGCATATTTTAAGTCTTAACAACTACATTCTCGCTTAAAAAAATCTTAAAACTAAATTCCGTTACACAACAACACCAGTATTTAGACAATGATAACTGACAGTTGTGAGTCGTCTCCGCCATTGTCGTCTCTTGTTTGCTGGTGAAATGCATTCTGGGATACTTGGCTGTCCAAAGTCCACACAAGTCTACTCCGATGCATCCCCGATATAATGGGCGGAGCAAGGACACTTCCGGGTATCTGGACCGTACTTGGCTGAATGCGAACTTGTGTAATGGAACAGTACTTGGGCCGCGCTAGATGACGTTTCACAAGTTCAGGAGGACACAAGTACAGAGAAGTTCACTGATTGAGAAACGGCCATTGAGTGAGACAGCACTGCATGTGAACTTTATTTTGCTTTCACCGCATTCTGTGGTCATGTTCTGCAATGCAGAGGTAGAACATAATAACTGCCCGGGCAGAATCATGAACATATAAATTTACAACCGCAGATTTTTTTTTCCTTTGGTTCAGTTTACACACAGCCTTTGTTGTTTTATGTGCAGATGAGAGTCCAAGTCAGTGTCCAATTTTGTTTGTTTGCAAGTAAATGTGTATGCAGGGTGATATTGCAATGGGAAAAAGGGGCATATACAGAATTGCTTTGTTGGTTTTAGCGTGGGGTTAATGAGGGTTTAGAGGAAAATATATCAACTGGAGTACATTTCGAGGTCAGTGGGTTTCAGGAAAAAGAGCTGCAAACATTAACGTTCCCACAGACTGCATAAAACGCATCAAATAAACTAATTTGCAGATTCACATACATCTACACAAAGATTCTTTGCATGCTGACAAGGAGATGCAACACTTTTTTTGCAGCCGAGATGATCCACATTCGCAGCAGGGGGCAAGTTACATTTCACACCCAATTAAGAAGACTGCTACACTGGAGTCCAAGCCAGTGTCCATTTGCGTGTGTGCATTCCTGCACATGTTTCTGTGTGTCTGTTAATGTGCAACAAAGTGTGTGAGACAGGAAAGACAACTCCACAGCGGTCTGTTGCCAGGAATTATTCAGCAATTACATTATCATCAGAAAGTCTGCATGATCCATCCTGTCAGCCAGCGTTCCACCCTCTTTCAATTTGATCAAAGACATCCTGTATCATTGCAATGTATGCGTCATTTCATAATTAGACCTTTCGCATAATAACCCAATCCCTATCATACTATATGAAAATGTCCTCAAAATAGACAGTCATCAGCGTGTCTTGCTTTCATCCCTATAAGAACAATTCGACCACTCAAAACCACATCAAGAGCTGAAATTAGTAGTGAAATAAATCCCTCTTGATATAATTCTAAATTAATACAGAATAATTCTTTCATGGAGAAATTTCTTACATATGTTGCTTTAAAAACAACTATTTACATATTATTATTGCATACTACATGACAGCTCACAACAGCTTTGTCTTGAATAGAAATTTAATTTTCAACATATTTAAACTCCACTTGCTAATTTAAGTGCATTGATTTCAGAGTTTATATTCAAACTGAGCAGAGAAACTAAATACCAGACTGCTTAATCCCTGTAACCAGCTCTGGACAATGGTCATTAGTTTTTTAAAAGAATTGCCGGTGCTTGAAGTAGTATGAGAAAAAGGTGCTTCTTAAAAGGTGCAATAAGAGAGAAGATGGGAAAACATTCATTTCACACATAGCTATTGTGTGAACAATGAGAAGAGACATGCTGCAACAAAAGAGAAAGTAAACATAATATTACAACATTTCAGATATACATTTGAAACTCCTTAAAGGCAATGAATTGTAATTAAGCTTAAAAGTTCCTATGACGTTACAATGGTAACATTGGATTAATCTCTATAAAAAAGATATCTACATATGAATGCAGAATCTGTAGTCAACAGGACCAGACAACAAACAAAACCCAGATATCAGGTTTAAACGTTCTTTCTATTACTGTAGTGTTTCTCTGCAACAGTGACAGCAAGATAATTTATCATGTGACAGTGAAGAACAAGGTGTGGTATCACGAGATCCAGACAATGTGTGTAATCTGTGATTGATTTCTACCTGTTCGTGAAAATAATTGAACAGGCATGAAAGAGGGATGAAAAATCCATCAGTTATTTTGTGTTTTAGGGAAGATTTTTTTATTTGCAGTCCAAACTAAAACATAACAAGTCAACCTTAAAATGCATGCTTAAAAAGAGCAGCTTGATACCAGGCTGAAAAGCAGTGTTTTATTGTCGTGTTTCAAGTCTGTTGCACCTCTGACGATGCTCAACAGTGATATCACAGTGTCCTGACCACACCCTGACATACACCTCTACATCACTTCGGCAAGTTGAGACTTTAACCACTGGAGGTCAGCAAAAACAAGACTTTCAGCTAGTGTCAAGTTGCTCTTTGTCATGGTTAAAAAAATTCATATCTACAAAGTGACTTGTTGGGCCATGGCCTAAATTAAGCTTTTTGTCTTCATAAACATTATACAACTGCTGTTTTTCAGCTTTTAGCTTTTTTTTATCATGTGCATAAAGCTGAAACACAGCAAAACAATGGTTGCCCCAAGGCCAAGATGCTACGACTGTCACCTTGAGTTAGATTCCCCCCTCTGCTATCACACCCTCCTTTAGGGTGACCGTTGTCAGGGCAGATTTTCATGGTATTAATTTCACTTGTCTTTCCCAGTTTTTCACGATACAGAGAAACACGGTGTACTTCATACTCACTGCATATGAGCACATGGATTAATAAGTACACAGACAGTCGATCACAAGCAAATACACACACACACAAATAAGTATGTACATGCTGCGTGCTCCTGGTGACAAGCATTCGTGACAGTACATGATCAGAGTCAGCTGATTAGCTCCGTTTGCAACACTCTGACTATGTTTGTTTTCATCTCTGTCAGGGCCTATTAAGAATCAAAAAAAAAAAAAAAAAAGCTGGAGCCTCTCTGTGGTTTCTTACTTTTAGAAGGCAGGGGGAATATTGAAAGCAGCTCAGCACTCTGCCTGCTTTGAAATCCAGGAGGCAGGATGATTGGATAAGTATTCGCTGCACATCGCTGTCCCTGAATGGCCTCGTCTACCTTCGCTCTCAGCACTCTGCACTCACTCACTGATATCCATGCACATTCACCGTGTCTCTAATGGATGCAATGGAGTCTGTGAAGAGAGAGTGGAAGACAGAGTGGTTGGTGGCTTGTGTGGCCGAGGGTACATGTGTTGAACTACGGCCATAATGAAACATCAAATAATGACATATGTTGCATCCCAGTGACACGATGGCACAATAATTCCTGAGACAAATTCCGGCCCTCATTTTGCTCAATAGCTTCTGTTCTCTTGCCTGCTCTCGTACTGCACCACCTTTTCACAATGTCCAAATGGGCACCAATTTAACCGCTGCACAATGCACAGGGGAATTAAATCCTGGAACCCACTGTGTTCGGTAATCACCATAATAAATTCACAGAATCCAAATTCCAATTAAATCTACAGTATGCCTCCCATCAGTGTGTGAACGGCCGTGGAGGAACAGACGCGGGCTTCAGGTACGCAGAATTGGTGGAAGGCTTTTCACAGCTGACAAACAAAGGGCAGCAGAATTATGGGAGGCAGGGAAAGGAGAAAAGCACAGAGAATAAAGAATAAGTGTGTGTATGTATGTGTGTTAGCAGGGGCGTGTGACTACGTGAGGGAGAAAAGATGTAGGGGGACCATATGGACTGTGACTTCCTTGCAGCCCAGCAGGAGGTGTCCACGGAGCTATCTAGCAGTGCGTTCATCTGGCAGGTTTTAATGGCAAAGGCAGGCAGCAGGCAGCAGCCAGCAGCTCCGTACTCCCACAGCAATCCCACAGGTGCAGGGCTCGCCAGCAGCCAAATGGGCCATGGCTATAAGCTATAGAGGAACCCCTGTATTATGGGTGTGCATGCATTTCTATACTTATAAGCAGGTAATGCCCATCCGCAAAATAAAAAGGCGAGGAGACTGATCCGTAGTCAGGTCACTTTGCAACATCTCCTTTCATGGCTCTACCTCTAAGGCAAAGGGGTTTGTTGTTATTCTCATGGTTGGAATTTATGGAAATAGTTAGAATAATCAATAGGTCAACTGTGACTGCCCCTCAGCACCAAATGACAATAAAATACTCAGTGCCCTTGCATCTTTGCTGAGTAGCTACTAGATTAAAGAACAGAATAAATGTAATAAAGCAAACCACAAACTTTTTGATGCCACTGATTAACATTATAATATACTCCAAATAAGGACATGTTAATAACAAGTCTGACAGAAGATTTGTCGACATGCTGTGTGTCTTGCCTTAATAACATCCTTGCTCAAAACAAGTATTACTGGGTAAGCCTTTGCAATTTGAATACCTATTATGCAAGGTCATTCATTATACTATAATAGAGAACCAGCCCCAGCACCTCCCTTCTCCTCTTGTTTATTTATTCATTTAAATACCAATTTCGGAGTCATCTTTTTGTGTTAAACCATGGGTTTTCTGCACCCTATTAATTTGTGTCCCTCTGTAGTTTAGGACTAGGATATATGGCGAAGTTTAAAATGAGGCATATGGGTAGGATTAGGGTTTATGGAATGAATGAAGGTCCTATTATACAGCAATACAACAAATGTGTATGTATGTGTCTGCTCTGTTCCCCATTTACACTGCCAGCTGAGTGTGCCGCTGCTTGTACTTTGTAAGTGTTTTTGAAAGAGAGAGGAAAACCAGAAAAATCCACTTAAATTAAAAGGCAGCACACGGAGGTACTCACAATATCAACACGATGGAGTTTGCACACACACACAATAACCAGTACAATCATCCACAAAGGGAGACAAATACGCACAAGACTGTAAGTGTTCCAAGTATTTCTGAGCAGTTCCCTTTCAAACTAACCTGCTGAAGTAATCATAATTATACAATAAATAACATTAGGAATGCACAAGAATGGTGCAAAGCAAAAACATTTTTTCAATTAGCAATCTTAACACCCCTCTTGGGTGCAGGGCCACAGCAAAGCAGAGACAATGGACACACAACACGTTTCCATTCACAGCAGTGTGTCTCCACAGAGCATACCTTCTCTAAACAACAGGCCGGCTCTGTGGATGTAAAACATTCTCTAATTAATGCTTTTCCCTCATCGCCCTGTGTTCTGTGATTGGCCATTGTGTTGAACACAATGATGGAAATAATAAATTTTTGTGGTGCTGTTAATGTACAAGTACTTTCATTAATTTGTGTGTCATTCCAGACTTTATTAAGAGCTTGTGTTTCATCAAAAAAATGTAAGATTTTAAAATCATATTTTCATGTTCTTTCATATATATATTCATAAATTTCCTTACTCGGTACATTGTATCAGTACATGTCAGAATACGTTTCAGCAAGTTTCCTAACAACTGAATTTATTGGTTTCTTTCTAATAAAATGACACATATTAACAGCTCAAACAGTTTGCTCGGTAGACCTGAAGCCTAAATGAACGCTTCAAGTTGCAGTTACGCCCGTGAGACGGAGCTGAGACGTGCACCTGCACAGTGTATCTATTGTACAAGATTGTGACACCCCTCCCACTTTTCTTGGAGGCTGTCCTGGCCAACCCTAGTAGGCAGTTGGCTGACAAGGGAGGGTCGTCGGCTTGATAAAGCTCACCTTCCAGACTATAAAGCTGGTGCACATATGCTCCCTCACTCGCTACAGCAGACATTCACCCTGCATGATTGTTGCTTGGTTTTACACCTTCCACACCTCCACAGCACACTTGACACAAACCTATGCCTAGCTTTCATTACTGACTTTGCTGATCTGCACAATCCATTTTAAATTTGAGTTAACCTCAGTTTAATCAATTGTGTTTGGTTTTAAGTATTACCTTGTGTGGACCTCTTTGTCACATTGCCTGAGCCAGTTTGAGATGTGCGAGTGAAAAAACACATCTGATACACTTGCAGTCTAGATAGGGGGTTAACCAATTGTGGGTTGTCTTCATTCAATCAAACATAGCAGCTGTGTTCGTAGCAGACATATCTGGTCTAATGTATTCAATAATACATTTGACACCTTATTTTATCCACTTTAATAATTATGTTATCACAGCATTCTCTTTGGAATGTTTTAGTTTCTAGTAGCGTTATTCTAGGAATGGTGATGTTGATCTGTCTGTTCACCACTTTGGTCCTTACTGAAATATCTCAGCAACTATAAATTGATGTGAAAACTTACCAGTTACATTTTTGTTCTTTAGTGACATATCATGACAACATTTAGATTGATTGTCATTAAATTTGGTACAGATATCCAGGGTACCTGTGGAGTGAATCCTAATGACTTTGGCACCCTGATCTTTCCTGTAGCATTAATGATAATAATAATAATAATAATAATAATAATAATAATAATAACTGTATTTATATAGCACCTTTTAAAAACAAGGTTTACAAAGTGCTTTGACAGACCAGCCAGCAAGACAGTGCATAAGAAACAAAATGAAATAACAAGTGACAATCAAATAAACAAATAAACAAACAAAATAAATAAAATAATAAAATAAATAAAATAAATAAAATAAATAAAATAAATAAAATAAATAAAATAAATAAAATAAATAAAATAAAGTGATAATGGTAAAATATAGTAAACAAATATGAGATAAAATACCAAGACCAAATGAAAATGAACCAATAAAACGACGACATCACATAAAAGCCAATCTATAAAAATGTGTTTTAAGAAGAGATTACTGATTCTGCAACAACCAGAAGGGCCCCACCTGAGGATCTAAGGCTGTGAGCTGGCTCATACGGGGTCAACATTTCTCCTATGTATGTCGGGGCCAGACCCAGATGTGCTTTAAAAGTGATCAGCAAAATCTTAAAATCAATTATAAAACGAACAGGGAGCCAGTGAAGAGAAGCCAGGATTGGGGTGATGTGATGTCGTCTGTTACAACCAGTAAGAAGCCTAGCTGCGGAGTTCTGAACCAGTTGGAGGCGAGAGAGTGACTTGTGGTTAATGCCAGAGAGGAGGGAGTTACAGTAGTCCAGTCTTGAAAACACAAATGCATGTATGATTTTTCCAGGTCTGGGGGAGTGAGGATAGGTTTTATTTTGGAAATGGTTCTGATTTGGAGGAAACAGGACTGGACTACTTTTGTGATGTGGGGTCTGAAAGTGAAGTCGGAATCAAATAGAACTCCTAAGTTCCTTGCCGTGGATTTTATATTTAAAGACAGAGGACCAAGTGCATTTACAATAGGAGTGATGGGGTTTGGGGGACTAAATAAAATGATCTCAGATTTCGAATTATTTAGTTGAAGAAAGTTTTGAGCCATCCAACAGTTGATATCCTTAAGACAGTCCATAATAGCAGCCAGGCTTCTTGGGTCGTCGGGTTTCAGTGGAAGGTATATCTGTTTGTCATCTGCATAGCAATGAAAAGAGACATTATGACGTTTGATGATTTGACCTGCAGGTCAACGTTTCTCCTTATCCTGTGAAATATCTCAGCATTCTGAATAGATTGGCAGACATGTTCAAGGAGGATGCACATGCACAGGTTACACAGACTTATAGGAATATACAGTACATCTGTCACTGATTTATTCTGCGAGTATGTGTATAAAGATGCTATCCAGAAAATGACACCACCCAACCAGAGGCCTTAGCTGGATGCCCGAAAAGTCTGTACCTTTCTCAACACCTGGGATGCCACATTGAAATCTGTTGATCATCAAGAGCAATAGAGGTATCATTTGGAAATCTTCAACAGAGAAGATACAAGAGGCAGGACATTCAAAACGTTAGTGCCTGCAGGAGAGTTCTAACTCTGGGTTGAACCTTCACAATGTATCCAGACAAATATGTGCCCTCCCTGACCACACAGGGGTCTGCTTTGAGATATTTTCAAAGATGTCAGTGATGAAGTCATGAAAATCCACCATGGTCATGGTTGATGTCCCTACATGCTCTTCTAAACCAGTCAAAATCACCCTTATGCAAAAGAAGACTCCAGTTCCTGTTTGTATCAAGAATACCTGCCTGATCTCTTTTTCCCCTTCAACATTCCACATTCTGTAACGAATATGACCTTAAAAGACAGTTGGTGCCACTTCAATCCACAGTTGTTGGATCGTCATGAAGATAGAGTTCTGCAAGGGGTGAGGATTTGGTACAGAATTTCAGGCAAACAGCTGGATGATTTATTGTGTGTGACAGAGGGTTTACCTGTCCCATGGATGTCATTTTGATCGACCCAGGTGATTCAGCAGTGGTTAGTAGTTTTTCAAGTAAACTGAAGATGTATGCATATTTAAAGAACTGTTTTCTTCTGTAAGATGGATGTCAAATCCTTGCTCGACTACATCAACTTATCGCAATTTACTTGGCAATTTTGTTCTGGCACAATCTTCTCAATCTTGCCGACACTGCAAGGTTCTGCTGGTTCTGCTGTTTTTATTTGTTTACAGCGTCAAGATATTTCCAGAAACAACCACTGCCACATTGGCAAATAACTCTTAACATTTGCCCAGACACACAGCAAACTCCAACAGATAATGTGCAGTAATGCTGTTTTAATAGCATAAAGCAGAAACTTTGACAAAAAAAAACAGGATAACAAGATGTTGACTGAAATGGAGTATTTGTTGAAAGCAAGTCTGCAAGTGGATTTTCAAGCTCACTCGCTTATTCAATAATATAAAGTACATTGGTATGAATTGAAAAGTGGTTGAAGAAGTTGTCTAACTCTGACATTTTGTCTTCATATTGTCTGAATATTGTAATGTCATTAATTACATGTTACATCATGAATATATTTTAACCTCCTAGCTGGCTATGAGATGTATAAATGTATTCCTTCACGGGATATGTTAAACCATTTTTAAGACACAATTAGCTGGAAGTGACATTTTCAAAACGTATTGAAAGTTCTACTTATCTGTGTTATTGGTAATAATTCAGGGACTGACTTAGCGTTGAGAGCACAGAAAGCACTTTAATACATTTCCTTTCTGCCAGAATTAAACATCACCACAAATGACAGTATTTCATATTTAATGGAATGACATAACCATTAGAGGACTATTTTACTTTTTATCTACTGAAACATTTTGCTTGATTATCTTAATAGTTAAGTATCATATTTATGGATGATAAAAGGTTTACACTACTAACCAACTATTTTTATTTTAACATTGTAATATCAGGGTGATCTTGAAGCCTCCTTGTTCAGGAGAACCTTTTGCCTGCATTTGGATCTGACAAATAAAGAAATTACTGTAAGATAGCTGGGGTTGGAAAAAATGTGCATCAAACTTTCTCTCATCCTGCTTAACTTTAAAGTGATTTTATGGTAATTGGTTCAGTGATTCAATGGAGGAGATAAAGAAAAGCACAGGGAAGCACATCAATAGAAAGACAAAAGACAAATACATAGTAGTAGAGATATACAAGAAAAATATATGGAGAGAAAGTTGCAACAGTCTACACTTGAGATGTGCTGGGATTTCTAGAGAGAATAGACATACAATACTGTAGAGTCTACAAGTCTCTGGAACTTTGCTTGAGGCATCAACACCATTACTCCGATAGATACTCCTTCATTGGGTGTTTTGATGATGCTGCACTGTCAAACATGTCAGTCCAGAATCCCCCAGAAGTGTTCAAGTCAACATTATAGCCTCCAAATGGAGGCATTATTATCCTGGAATAAACAATTACCATCAAACAAATACAGGACTTTCACCCAGGAGACCGCTGTTGTAAATGTTTATGTAACGTTGTTTTGGGTAAGGACAGGTGAAATTACATGTTTTTACAAAAATTGCTTTGGTTCAGGCCGTGTGTATTTTGTTTTGAATAAAAATTAACACTTTCATACAGATTTCAAAATAATAACTAAAGTAAGGTTTTAGGTAGTAGCATAAGCATGAGCTACTAGGCAAGCATATAAATATCTATTTTCCAAGGTTGGGGATTGGCGAGCTTCAAAAACACCTAATGACCTTGCTTCTCTCATCCCTGATACATTTTAGCAGACAGCTTGGTAAAGCTTAAATTAAAGAGAGAGGAAAATTAAAGAGAATATACACTTTCACACAGAATCAAACTTTATAGAGGCTTCCTGGACAACATATAGTCTATAGAATATTGTGCCGAGCTATTCAGTAAACCCTCAAATTACATGACGATTTCATATATATGTTTACTCATTAGCAGGCTAGCATCTTCATGCCCAGAATGCAACACTTTCTTAAAGCAACAGGCGATTGAGGCTCACCCTGACATCAGCAAAGTGATAGATAATTACTGTAAGATAGCTGGGGTTGGAAAAAATGTGCATCAAACTTTCTCTCATCCTGCTTAACTTTGATTTTATGGTAATTGGTTCAGTGATTCAATGGAGGAGATAAAGAAAATTACAGGGCACATCAGCAAAGTGATAGATAAGAGTACACATTTCATTGGTACGCTGTTATAATAAAATCTGTATATTAACTGTGAATATATTGTATATGGGTCTCCCATGGACAAATGATGTTCGTTTGAATAGTGAATTCCCTTTAGTTGACAAATACAGTGACTTTCAGTAATTAAAAATGCATTTCCATAATTTTCTACTTTTTTAGATCTCCTTTAGTAAAGTTTTTCAACTATTTGCTCTCATCACATTTACAGAGGCCTTTTATTATAGTAGTCTAGTGCAGGATAGAGTACAGGATTGAAGTGTGGATGAAGTGTATCAGCCTATTTTGGGGCTTTAGAATCTTTACATATACAGGTAAAACTCCACCCCAAAAACCTGCAGATGATAGAAACCTCTGCCAGTATGGACGGACCCACAGTAGATACCATGTGTGCCAATTAAACCCACAACCAAGAATTACAGTACAAACAATAAGGATGACAGATTTATATATTATAAACTTAAACCAGGAATTTCTGATCCGGGAGTATGCTGAGTCACACAACCTCTTGGTGGACAAACTCATAAGAGGCAACTCATAAAGCACACCATTCACACAGAAAGGACAAATAAACATAACAAACACAGGTGAGTGAGACAGACAAGAAACTAGGCTGAATCTCCTGGAGGACGGACATCCAGATACAAACATCTGGAATGAGGCAACGATAGCCAGCAGAGAGAGAGAGAGAGAGAGAGAGAGAGAGAGAGAGAGAGAGAGAGAGAGAGAGAGAGAGACCAGATACCTTGGCATTCTGCCCTTTGAAAACTTTACTGATCAGTCTATTTATCTGGAGATAAAAATGTGAAGGAATCCAAAGCAGCTATTTAAGCCCAACCTTGAAATAGATGCAAAACTCAAAATGTAAATTGAGGATTTTGCCACTCTGCTTAAGGCCATGTCCACATTAACCCGTTTTTTTTCTTTTCAAATGAAAAGGGGGTTTTAAAACTAAAACATGTGTTTTAGCATCATTTTTGAAATGATGTGTGTCCAGACTTGCTCCCCTGAAAACGAATATCAAGTGACTATTCACGTACACTGGGCATGCAGGTGCCGGTGTAAACAGGAAGCACATTGGTTACTTGGTTACAGATAATACGATTACACTACTCTTGATACTCATCATGCTTGATTCTTAAGAACTTCCTCTAAAATCTTCCTCCATAAACTCAAACAGACACATGTCGTGGACGTTTTTGGAAGTTTTATTTGTCAAGCTTAGTTACAACACTGCAGGTCTAACTCTATCTCTCCCACACAGATAGCACATGTGGGGCGGCTGTGGCGTAGTGGAGAGCAAGGTAGTTCTCCAATCAGAGGGTCGGTGGTTCGATACCCGGCTTCGGCAGTCGATGTGTCCTTGGGCAAGACACTTAACCCCAAGTTGCTCCCGAAGGCTTGCCATCGGTGTGGACTGGATGATGAATGTTAGTTAGAGTCTGATGGTGGCACCTTGATGGTAGCCTGTCATCAGTGTGTGAATGGGTGAATGATATGTAATATACTACTGACTGTAAGTCGCTTTGGAGAAAAGCGTCTGCTAAATGACTGACTGTAATGTACATGTACTTTAAATGAACAGTTATTAAACAAAGTTTACTAGATTATGGGTCCATACATCTGGTCAACACAAGTCCATCAGAAGTTCGTTCTGTAGGGCTGATAACGCCGCTGGACCCGCCGCTAGTTAATCGCTCCAATAACAGCTGATTCCAGCTGCAGCCAAAGAACCGCGAATCCCCTCCGGGTTGCCATGCATCACCTATGTTCCCCTTGGTCCTAAGTCCCTACATGCTTGAACATCTATGTACAAACATTTGTAACAAATACCACATTCTCCATGTTGAATTAACCTGGTAGTCGATCGGTATCAAGGCTGTTGTTGTTGTTCTCTTCCGGAAAAGGGTCACGTGGTAAGGGGGTGACGAAACAGGGAATGACACGTTGTAACTGCTAAGCACCAATCAAGTAGCGAATGCTGGTGCGTACGTCATCTTTTTCGGACTGCTTCGTTTTCCGTCATCCACACTATCATGAAAACGCAGCGTTTTCAAACTTATCCGTCCTCCAGAGCGTTTTCAAACTCTTCCGTTTTCGGTGCCCTAAAACGTGGTATAGTGTGGACGCTCGGTGCAAACACAGCAAAAGATATTCGGATTCATTTGAAAACGTGTTAGTGTGGATGTGGCCTAAGAAATCTGCTCAATGCGATAAAGATGTTTGTAAATTCATGTAATCTACCCATCGTTCTTACAGCCTCTTTTTTAAAGAATATAGTCTCCATAATAGTTCCAATTATTTGGGCATGCAAGGCCCAGAGCATTTCTAAATTGAAGATACAAAAGCCAAGCAAGGGGTGACTGGTCTAGGTCTCCCAGTACTTTGTCATTATTATTGGAAATATGATTTTTCGCAACTGGGCTCCTCTTTGAGAGTAGACGCGAGTGCCGTATCCCCGAAGTGGCTTGTGATTGAGGCCCAAAAGTCTGTAGATTTGACAAATTCATCCTTGTCATTTATTAAATTTTTTTACCAGAGCACGGCAGAGAAGGGCTTCCCAACAACTTCAAATTTGAATGCTGACAATCAGAATGCTTATTTTAGCCAGTTAAAACATGAATCGAGTCACTTTTACGCTATTTACAGGAGAGAAGTTTTATAAGACCCACTCTGACATCTCACTGAAGCAGCACATCCTTTATGAAATCTCTGGCTCCCAGCTCAAAATGCTTATCACAGCTGGTAAATATCTTTAAGTAGACTGTATCCTCTGATTTTTGCAGGGATGAATGGGACAGGGAAATTGGCGGATGGGACATTAACTCATCCCTCCTCGTTATACCCAAAAGTGCGTATGTTCTGGGAGCATTTTTCAATAGAACAGTATAATACTTGGGAAACAAGTCACCCCTGACTGTAATTCTGCTATACTGGGCTGTTCTGAGGGCCTTTTTAACACATTTTTGGAACATGTCACTTTAACACATTTTGCGCCACCACTGCCTAATGGGCTGAAGGGGCGCAAATACAATTTTGTAAGTCATCAGAAGCACCTTTAAATCTAATCTGACATGGATTGGGAGCAAAATTGGTGTGTTATGGTCAACTTCTCTAGATTTTGTTCACATTCTAGTTGCATCCTTCCGAGCCATTTGAAGACTTCAACAAAATGATATTGGAACTACCAGGAATTCTAAAGCCAAAATGTGTCTGTGTAAACGCGGACTGAATGGATCTTGTCTTTCGAGAACACATAAAGACATCCACATATATATATATATATCACTCTGCTTTAATATTTGAATGTCTTGTTCTACTGTGGAAAAATATATGTTTTTAATCTCATATGCTTGGTGGTCGTATGATAAAGAATCCAAGATGATACTTTTTCAATGATGCTTGTTTTCATTAAATAAAAAAAGACTTTCATTAGACTAAATAAATGAATGTTCATCTATGTGGGTGGTGTTTGCACAAGCAATTTGACGATAACACAATTATCATCCGTCATTAGATGCATGTAGCCTACGCTTTGTAGCCTATGGGCTCGTCAGCCTGTCAACATAAGATTCATATAACGCTTGTGGTGCACAATGTTAATTGAGCATTAATAAATATTAGGCAAGTTCTTTGCTGTAAGCATAGACAGTAACTTTTCAAGAAGCTACTCATGTCAGACTCTGCAACAAACACATATGTTGCTTCGTTTTTTCTTCATTAAGATGTCCGTATGCTAATGATTAATTTGTTCTCACAGCATATAGCCGCAGGTTTAATTTGTTGGGGCAATGACTGTGTACTATGTGGTCATTCTAATTTTAAGATAAGCAGTAATGTGAAAAAGCGTGCCACGCCAGTCATGTGTGTGTAACATATAGTTCAGGTGAAGTTGTATGATATGTATTATATTATATTTGTAGAGGAGGTAAAATTGGCTGACTTGCATCAATCAATCAATCAATCAATCAATCAATCAATCAATCAATCAATCAATCAATCAATCAATCAATCAATCAATCAATCAATTGCAACCAACATGAATATAGATAGTGTCATATGTTGTACAGATTGTAAAGCCAATGTGAGGCAAATGTTTTCATTTAATTTAATAAAAATGAAGGTAAATAGTCATGGTTAAAAGAAACCATGATGCTAATTAATTCCCATGGCCCCTACTCCTCCATGTCAGCTCATTGTAAAATGTCTATTTAAGGTACTTGACCAAACAATTAGAGGTGTAATTTTTTCACTGACGGAATAGCTTTCCTGCTGATCTCATTCAAGGTTCAAGGTTGATTTATTGTCATTGTACAACCCATAGGTGTAAATACAATGTACACAATAGTACACATTTGATCCTTTTTTTATTTACATGTATATATTTATTTATTTCTAAAGTAATATTTAACTCTGGTAAGTAATCTCTGTGTCCAATACCGAGACCCGTTTCCAGTTTTATATATATAGGAAGAGTGTGATATTTTACTGATTATTCTTTTCTGTTTATTTGATATCTTACCCCAAACTGAATGTCAAAGAAATTGAACAGAAAGCTTGAGCTAAATCAGCTGCCATGCATCTTTATTTCTAAAATCCGATGCACAGACCAGTCACAGATCACTCATGGCCTGTCGAGAGTGGTCTGTTTGTCCAAACAGGTGTCTGGAGGGATGATGTGATTATTTTATTGTGGACGATTGATTGATTGCAGCGTATCAGTGACAAGCACATGCCTATTGAGCCATGTGATACCACAAGGATCAAAACAACCTTCATTTTTACTGACTTTAGTCTGTGAGTCTGTGTGTTTGTCTGCATGACACTTTGTTAAGTAAAACCCTAGATGATTAAATACAGTCATTTGATTTTAGTCTAATTCTAGAATAGATGCAAAGCTCAGTTGAGGCCGACGGTTGTTTTGTTGCATTTTTCAGTATTTGTATGTCTAATTTTATCTGAAGTTTCCCCTTTAACCTAACACCATGTTCATGAAAACAATGAAAATGGAAGGCACCTGTATGGAAGTGTAATGAGAGCAGGATTATTTAACTAAAAGTCATTACACGTTTTCAATTTACTTAGAATTTTGAGGGAAATAAGCGTTATTCATTATTCACAAATAACAATAAATAACTGATTCACAATAAGTAATTCATGGATGCTCACACGGATATATGTTCACCCCCCCAAACACACACTCACACACATAAACTTCAAAGCTGACTACAGACTATGAAATGTTTTAGACATTGACACGCTTTTCCTCTTATCCATTATAGTTCAGTTGAAATTTGAAGTCTCTTATATTTTGTGTTAGGAAATATAAAATATTATGATAAAACTGCTATGGTGCACAATTGTTTTCCATCTATCATAAGAGGATAATAGTGTTTTTGATTTGTGGTAACAACATCTAAGCTAAAAAGCCTCTTGGTGGTGTCAGTTGAGGGACAACTCAGAGTAGGTATTGGATTTTTTTTTTTCAATATTACCATTTCTTTTCAGGGGTTGTTAGTTGGAATTCAGGGATAGATTATTAATCTGTAGTTCATTTCAATGTTGACTGGTATGTGAGATTCCCAATATTTGTTCAACAGAATTTTCTTGCTAAACTTAAACAGACATATTAGCCTATTTGATGAGTTGGCAGGTCAGCCAATACTGACCATCTGTCAGATGTCATTCAGTTCAGATATTCTAGAACCGACCAGGGTTGAATGATATTTTAGGTAATTTCACAACTTCCATCAATCAAAGTTGCCAACTATGTAGGTGTGATCAATGTACTTGCCAACAAGGAAGGACGGGAATGTGCCATTTGCTACTGCTTGTAAGTTTTAAAAATATCATGTCAATATGTGTTGTACATTATCTGATCACATTCAATTGACACTCACATGTGTTTCAATTACATCAGCTATTGTTATCCAATTTTGCTCTCCAACATCTTCAAATTCATATATTCAAATCAGAAAAATAAAAAGTTAAAATGTTTGGGGTTGTGGGGTGCAGGGGTTCACGCCCCCATCCCTCCTAACAAGCTCTGTTTTTGGACCTCTGTATTTAAAAAACCCTGCTTTATGCCCTGGTGGTCATTGAAAAATGTTCTCAGTTACATTGGAAACACCAGTTGTTCATCTAGTAGTAGCAGACGGAGTCACATAGAAAGTGCAGTGTGCTGAGAGCACAGATTGGGGTTCCTAATACAATTTTAAAAAAAGGAAAAAAATCCCAATTGTGAAAAAGATTTAAGCATTCTAATCACAATGAAAATGTTTCACAGTTCCCAACCATAATGACTCATTAAATGGGTAAAAACTGAGTAAATAGATACAATCATTAACTCAGTTTCAGATTTGACTGGCAGCAAATTACGCATTAAATCATTAAAAACCAATACATTAATGTTTAACATGTGAAAATAAACATTATGTTTAGCTTGTCCTCTCCCCCAGTGCGTCTCGTTGTCTCTCTCTTTAGCAAATGTTTGCATTTGTTTAAAACCCATTATATTTTAGAAAATAATACATTTTGGTCGTAATAGAGAAATAAATACGCAAGAGATGATTTTTTCTTTCCACAGTTGCACACAAAGTCAGATGTATGTATATACATAAACAAATGCATGCATGTTCACAATGTTCTCAGTTTAAAATAGTTTTCTCTGAGAAATTATAGACTGCAGGTTCAAATCTGTCTTCAGACCAGCACCGCTGCTGTCAGAATTCCAATGAGGCTGCTACCCTCCTCACCCATCTTGTTTTATATCCTCATATTCTTTTTTCTAACTTTCATTTCTTTGCTCTTTTTTCCTTCTCTTTGTCCTCTCCCATACGCTTTCCCTTTCATTCCCTTGTGTCTCGTCCCAATGTCTTCACACTTTTTTTTCTCTCATTTGATTCCTCTGAATTCCTTTTTCTTCAGTCTCACATCCTGTCCTCACCTTTCTTGCCCTCTTCTCCCCTTCCACCCTGTCTCCTCACAACTCTCCCATTTCTGTCAAAGTCAGGATAATGAGAGGTAATATTTCTGGTGCATACACTCACGCGGGGATGACCCTGTCATGCCTTGTATTCATAGTTTCCTCGGCAGGGAGTCAGCATCTGACTTTCTAGGGTCAAAAACGACCATGCCGGCTTTGATGGTAATGACAGTGGAAATCAAAAACGTGTCATGCTGGTAATAACCTAGGAGACATATCAACAGGTTGGTAAATATTTACTGCATGGGTGCTGTGTCTAGTTAAAGATACACATCATCCTCGAGTGGAGATTGATTCTCATTGTTCAATGGGATCACTTTCATTAGGGCCCGAGCCGACAAATAATTATTATTTATCATTGTTATACTTAATAGTTCACTTTATGCTTGTCAACAACATAAAACTGTGAAATTGTTCTGATTAAGCCACTCTAAAGTCTCTGACTCTCGTCCTCCTTTCCTTTTACTTTTCTGTCCCAAACACTCACACTGTTATCCATACTGCTCTTCCTCTCCATATCCTCTGATTCCTCCTTACTCCACCTCGTTCACTTATCCTCCACCTTGTCTCCCTCGCCGCTGTGCCTCCTCCTCTTGCCCTTCCTGCCGTACATCTCGTTGAAATATTAGTTCATAGATGAATTTCATGACGAGTTCTGGCACCTTGGTGAAGAGATGAGGCTAATGAGGGGCAATTACCCAAGATGCGGAACTCACTTATGGATTTTTAGCATCGTTTGTCTCAGAGAAAGGGAGAACGGTGAGGGTGAGCCGCAAGTGGCAACATCACATGTTTTCTCCAATAGGCAAGCAATGTGTCGATCTACAAGTGGACACAACCGCGCAAATGATATTCACCGCCCAATCAGAAAGCCATCTCAAACTGGGAAGGGCAAAAACCCAAACGAGAGCCAAGGCATTACAACATTATTAGCAATAGCAGTTAGCAGCAAAAACTTTAAATGTATGGCTTCAGGCTGGGTTGTATTTAATCTGCAATGGTCACTTAACAGCAGTTAGTAAAAGCAATAACAGTTGGGATGACCTTTAAATTTATAGGCTTATAGTTACATAGAATGACTGCAAATGAGTCAATGAAATAGATGTATTCAAATGGTACTGTAGAGCATTGGAAAGGCAATTACAGATTAATCAAATCAAGTAAATTTGTATAATCAAATATCACATGCTATGCCTCATCAGGCTTTCGAGACCCATGCCAGCAAAGCAATTTCTAACAAAGCCCAAATTCAGTGGAAAAACTCAACACAAAGAGAAAAATGTATGGGAGAGTAAATTAAAATAGAGAATCCCCTGGGGGTGCAGTTGGACCACAGGTGGGAAAATGTCTATTACAAACATGAAAAGGAAATTGGAAAAATAAGTCCAGAATTGATATAATAAGACCAAAATAATGAGTCCAATACCAGTATAAAAAAAATTATAAAATTTTAGTCTAGGAAGTGTTTTGAACAACTTCAACAACAATTTGAATTTCAAAGGAGCCATCTTCTTTAATGACCGTTGTAGGAAGACTTAACTTACTGAGGAGTTTGATAACGAGGAGGCAGCCCTACTGATATTTTGAAGCATGCAAAAGGAAGATTCAATAAGTATGTCAGACCAAGATATAGATCCCAATGTTTTTTATACATTATGAGAGCACTTCCGATACATGGTTATCAATCCAAGTTCCAAGATTTGTATCATAATATGTACTTAAAATGTACTCAAAGTAACACACTGTAATGAAGCTCAGCACAAGTTAAATCATTTATTAATTTTCTCTCTCTCTCTCTCTCTCTCTCTCACTCCTACTACTTCTTCCTAATCAACTGAATATGGGCTTTCACTCTTTTAGTTAACCCAACCAGATCTTGCCATCAATCCAGTCATGTCACTGCTATTAAACTTTAAATATGTTCTCCTCTCAGTCCCTTTCAGCTTTCATTTTAGGCAAAAAACACCTCCAGTCATCATATTCAGTGCCCAGGTTGAGTTTATCAGATTTCAACTGCTCATCACTTCCACGTGTTCAGCGTTTTATTTAATCTCAGCAACACCACCAGTATTTAGACTCCCTAGGAGGTGAGCTGGTTCCTGTTCTACTCACGACTTCATCAACCCCTTAAAAATATCTGATGTTACATTGGGGTTTCATTGCCGAAGACTATTCACATTGTCAATCTTAATATTTGTTCACTCAAAATAAAGTCTACCCTGATTGAATTGGTT
This sequence comes from Anoplopoma fimbria, assembly GCF_027596085.1. Taxonomy (NCBI): domain Eukaryota; kingdom Metazoa; phylum Chordata; class Actinopteri; order Perciformes; family Anoplopomatidae; genus Anoplopoma; species Anoplopoma fimbria. The sequence continues at coordinate 10,445,984 of NC_072467.1, forward strand.
TTAGCCAACAACCGAAAGGAAAAAAAAGGAATTGTCATATCTGTTTGACTAAGGAGCCTGGACTATTTCAAAACTGCTATAAAAGATTATTTTTTTTGCCCACTTTGGGGCAGCGACAACAAGCTGCGAGCACAGAGCACTGACATGGAGTACACCGAACTTGTTAGCAACTGTGTGGATACGCGACAACATTATCAGAGTTTGGACGATCTGGCCACTTGATATTCAATATTCACTGTCATTTCGTTTTTTTGTCTCCTATGGAAAGTAAATCGCTCTTTAGCTCCTTAATGCTCAACTATGTCCACTAGCTTGTCACTGACCTGTCTGTCTGCTGTTTGGTGGTGGACAGATAGCATGCAGTACAGTGGATTTTTGAAAGCTTTTTAGCTAATAAAACAAAACAACACTGAGATCTGTGAAAGTAAAAACAGTTCCAAATCCACAGCAATTAGCTGAAATAAACTGCGATAATTCTCTGTGCATTCCAGCGAGCGTCAGCAAGAAGTCATGTGATCCTTTGTTAACAATAAATGAATTTATAATTAAAAAATATATATTGATTACTTACCTTTTTTCACGTTTTGTGTAAATGCTAATTGAGAGTCGTTGCTGGGAATTTTTATAGTATATAATGATGAGACCACTGACTGTAAATTGTATATATTAAGAGTGTTTCCTGTGGCCTTTTCTCCCAAAACATTTCAAGATATCAAATTGTATTCTCTCAGTCTGGCACTCCAAGCAGCTGTGGAGAGTGGTTCCTAATACCACACAGTGAAGTTGAAGAGCTGGTTGTGACGGCAGTGCACACTCTCTAGGGCTTCGTTTCAATCATAAAGTCTCCTGGTTCCATATCGATGGCGGAGCAGGGCGTGCTTATTTCCTCTCACACACACAAAGCACAGGGCCGGCCTTGAGAGAGTCACAATGACTTCACATCACTCTCTGTCGACCATATTGACTGGCAAACTTCTGGGAGGGATCTTCATGAAAAATGGATGGCCGTGTTGTTCTTCTCAGCCTGTCCTGGCATTGTTATACTAGGTGCATTACTGTAAGTGATTCAACAGGCAGTGGAAAATCACTCATGCACGAACTGTTTTTAACTGCAACCTTGCTCCTCAGAGGAAAATGTATCAGGAGAAGAATGATGTTGAACACTGATCCCGTGCTGTGCCTCCAGTCCGGCCTCTCTTATATGACAACATAATGTAGGACCACGGCCAATGACAGAGCAGGGAATTTATAGCATGAATCAATTTCAAGTAGAGGTTGATGGGTTTAGTGTAAATCACCGGATTAGAGGGAGCTTGATAGAGAGAGACCACATGCAGACCAGTGGTGAACATGTTTTTTTTTTTAATTATAAAAACAAAACAATGGACTGCGTAGCATTTTATGCACATTCAGGGAAAGAGACTTTGTATGCGGGCAGAAAAGAAAATTATAAAAATAGATGTGCCTCTGGTGTTAGTAGCAGAAGTCAAATCTGTTTTTAAGATATTTTAGTTAATCACCTCTGACGTGTCTCAGTCTTGTAGGATTTGTGACTCAGGCAGCTAGTTTCACAGCAATAAACTGGCAGAAACAGCAGATGTTTAGTGCCATGTGTGCGTGTGTGTGTGTTTTTTTTCTTCTAATCATTACTTTTATACTAGTGGAAAAAAAAGATGCTGGAGGAAGATAAATCCTACAGCACAGGCAGAAATAAAGAGTTGAGAAGGACATCCGTGTATAGATACACACATGTTAATATGTGTGGGAGAGAGAAAGCATGTTGGTTTTGTAGTTGGCTCTGTCAACATAATCCTAAGATTGTGAAGAGGACTTTGTGTTTGGCAGTCTTTGCTCTTCTTCAAGCCCAGTTGTACTTGGGCTTTACATGCTGTCTGTGAACTGTGCAATGTCTTGGACTAAACTAACTATACAACCCTGGTAAGCTGCTTATCAAGATGATGATCCTTCCTCCCAGCTTGAAGCTGATCATAAAGAGAGTATGTCGTTAAAAAAAAAGGGACACATCCAAAGCCTCTTGTCTTCGCCCATTTCTCTCTCAGGACCATCAAAGAACCGCTGATGTCCAGCAGAGCTTGACAGCAGGGCATGGCCACTGATTAATCAGCTTCTAACACACGTCGATTAATTAAATGGCAGAGCACAGTTGTGGACATCCTCATTTTACACCACAGCTCTGATTATCTAAGATAATATAGAGTTGGAGTGGTGATACATACAGATGGTAGCTGATTAAAAGAGTCACTCCCTCATAAGTTTTACAGTGTGGATCCCAGCCCAGCATATTTGCGACTTAAGCTTGGGAAGCCACTGAAAGTACACCAAAATAGTTTGCTGACGTTAGTATCCAACCTGCTGTTGGTGTATTATCTGCTTCGACATAATTACAGTAAGTGGTTTCTATTGTGGTGACTCACAGGAGGTGTGGAGGTGAGAATAAAACAGCACTGACTCCACATCAACTATCAAAAGATAAGGTGGCCTATTCATGTCCCCCATGATATTTACTATCACTGCCTCCTTTGCCGATACGCAATTACCACAACGGTGGGAAACAATCAATTATAGCATCCTGGTTTTTCTTTGTCGGCTTCTTGACGCCTCAGGAGGAGCATTTTCTGTCATGACAGCCATATTCAGCCAGCGGAATTTACAAAGAAGCACAAGCTGATCTCTGAGAGCTGACCTTTAGTGCAGAGCAGCAGTGACAACAGCCATCCAAGGATGATTTTTATCCACTGTCTTTCTTTTTATATGGGGAAATGCGTGTGTTTCAACAACGCCGCTAAAAAGAGGACAAAGCAAGTCATGCCGGAGAGACGCCAATGGCATTTCCTGCTAACTGACGGTATTAGTGCGCCTTCAGACTCAGGCCCTGACTGTCAGTATTAGGGAAATGTTAGTAGAATGATGGGGTGGTGGCTGGCAGGCGGGGGGTAGTGAGCTCCACAGGCCATGTATTAGATTTGAGCTTTAATCTCAATGTGGGGCAACAAACTGAGCCCAGGGCTTCCTGAAAGACATTTCTCTCTGTCTCTCTCTGTGTCTCTTTCTGTCATTCATTCTGTGAATTATAACACTGCTGATGTTCCCTCATGCCACTCATTGCTTAACCATTTTCATAATTACAGGCTCTCCCAATATGTGGCTGGCATATGACGGGGATATGAGCTAATGTGCGTGACGTTAAGTGATTTTCTTTTTGCCTGGCATAAAAATTCAAGTGAGTTCTGCCTCCCACCAGTGTGCAGTCAAGAGTGTGAGCACACTGGCATGTGAGCATGCGCCCCCCACACACACAAATTTACAAACACATGTATGCATCGTTTGAGCTCAAATTTGTAATATCTCGGTATCTCTCTGTGTAGTAAGTAGTAGAGTCACTGTGTAGTAAAATGTAGTTTTGGCTCTGTGTTAGCGTTTGTAATGTTTGCTACTGACGAGAACTTCCTGAAAGTATCTGTAAGTATCAACTTGCTCACCCGAAGAATATGGTATATTTTGGGATAAACTACAACTGTTTGTGGACCAATTTTGTTATTGTCACAACCTTGTAAGATGCAGTCACGATACTGAGTTCAAAGATGGGTGTGGTCTGAGCAAGGGTGCCTGAAGTAGGGGGGAAGGAGGTGGGGAAAGGGCCATTGGCAAGACGGCCAGATTCAGCACTTAAAGCTGGTGTGATCCCAATTCAAAATGGTCTCTAGTTCTAGCATTTTTTTTTATCTCTGATGTCATTTACTTTTACAGTGTTTAAAATGTTGTTCTAATGCACATGGATGGCATTTTTGTCATTTTGTTATGCCCTAGTCAGTTAATTTGTTGTGCTTATGCAAAAAAAGACAAGAACAGAAACTTTTTAGCAGTATGTCTTTAGCAGCAATTGCTTAAGTTGATTTGTATTTATTATATTAATTTAGCATTGTCAATTTTATAGAGAATAAGAGATGCTTTTAAATTCAATTAGCATAGTGACCTATTTATTACCTCTGGGAAATTGTTTGTGCAGTGTTTATAAAGTGTAATACAAGTTTCAAACGTATTTGAAATGTTCCTTTTTTTCATAATGAAAATAGTATACAAAAGTTGCTATAGATTTTGGCTTCAGTCCCCAGCAGGAATGTTGTGTCAGTCTTTAACAATTGCATCCCTAATGTTTTAGTAAAAAATAAGTTGTGCAGTCTTAATAAGAGACAGTGTGCAATCACATGTGATGATATAAAAGTTAAATGCTAGGTTTTGGTTTGGTCCCTAGTTGTATTTTGTTTTTGTTCTCCTTCCCCTCCCTTTTTCTTGTCTCCCCTTCACTGTGTGTGTGGCAGGAGGGCGTGGCTGGCTGCTGATCAGACACACCGGCTCTCAATCAACTCATCAGCTGCAGACTACATAAGCTTGGCTTCAACTCCACCTCAGTGCAAGATAAGTGTTTCTTTTCGGTAGAGCTGACACTGCTAAGTATATTGTTGCCTTGGTGTATTTTTTGGGATCGTGTTCTGATTTGTGATTTTCTGTGTTTGCAGGTTTTGGTGAGTCTCTCTACCTGCCTTTTGTTTGCTCGGAGCCTGTGAGCCTCCATGTGCTTGCTCTTCTAGACCAGTGTGTTTGTTGCGAGCCAGCTAGCCTCCTGCCTCCACTGTCCACTTCGCATCATTTTGTGACTCTGTAAATAAACTCCTTTTTGTATATATATACTCCGGTGTCCTGTCTCTGCTCTGGGGTCCAAACCTAACCAGGTCGTCACATTAAAGAAGGATTTTTACTTTTGAACTGACAGTTGTAGATTGTGGTTGCTCTAAAGTTAATAAAGATAACAACAACGGATAATGGTATAATTTTTATTCTAAAATATAGATGAATAGTAAACAAGCCCAATTTTCTTTGTTTCGTAAAGAGAGAAACAAGACTAGCGGCATATTTTTTGAAGGTAAAATGCTTTATTTTAAACATGTCGTGCATAAATTGGTGCCTTTGCCAGGGATACAAATCCAAAATGAACCAATAAATAAAAAATATTCCAAGGGAGCATGGGGAAGTGTTTTTCGTGCTTGGAGCCGGACACCCTGGACGGCAGTAAAAGAAAAAAGGTTCTTACCAGCATCCACAAATGAGTGTATTTTTACACTTCCCACCACCCTACTTCTGGTGCCCTTGCTCATACCCCACCCAACTTCAAACTCTGCCTTCTATTTCATCTCAACTACACACCTGTAAAATTTTATGACTGCTCGGTTGTGATGAAAAATTCTGTCCACAGACATATAAACACAGAGCAACTCACAAGGTGAAAACAATACCAGCAACACGCTGTCTCAGCTGGTAATAAGACACAGTTGGCAATAAACTAGAAATAACCTCCACGTGTTTGCTGCATTGAAATATGTGTATTTGGCCATTAGCTATAATAGAAAATAAGGTACAATTTGCATCCAATGTTTGTAGCTCAGCACTTTGGACTTGATTACTTTTGAAACAATTGAGACACCAAGGACAAGCTACTTCCTCATCTCTGTTGATTTATCATGGTGACTTTCGAATTTCCCTTCTCAGCTAGAGGTTTGTTATTCTTGATTAAACCATTGTCTGTCCTTTCTCGATCCATTCAGAAACTGCTCTCTCCTGCTTTACAGTATCCAAACACTTCTATCATTATCCAAAAATACCATCTCCTTTGTCAATCTTACAACTGCATCAGCATGTTATACATATTCACAATCCTTCACCTACTGCACTAAAAAGAGTAACGCACCACCATGTGTGGTATGCCCTCTGAGTTTTTCACTCACACAGAAGATCTGCTTCCCAAAGTCATTGATCAGTGAGTCACACATGAACACATTATGCTTGTGTTTTCTGAATTTAACAGCCTGAACTCTATTGAGATCTGTCGGCCTTAGAGACAGAATTAGTTCAATTTTGAACTGTAATTCATGTTCAAAACCCGCAGCTACAATCTTAAAATGGGAACTGAGCAGCATGACGTGAAATTTTGATCAAATAATTCCCTCTGACACAGTTACACAGATGGTACATACTTTTGCACATCCTGTTTTTCACTCACTAAAATGAATACGAAGATTTCATTTACTTTAGTGAAACAGGAATCATTTAGTTGATCAACAGCAAATACTTTAGTTTTAAAAATATTTTGTAATAAAATAACATTACAGCTCTCCAACTGCTGTATCTTTTTTAGTCTTGTTTTGAATGCCGGCCATAGCACAATGTGGTTTCACTAGTCGTCAACTGGCCCAAATCAGGATTAAGTCACAGCAATCATTGCCATGACCAGCTTATAAAAGGATACAGTTTAAATAAACTAACATGCTCAAGGTTTGTGGAAAAGAAAATGGTTACTGTTGTGTTTTTTGATCAACCCCCACAGCTATTTATCAAAGTACAAAATAAACCATGAAAGTTTGGTATGTATAGGTGAGTAGAGTGCTGCGATGAATCACCATTTTGGCATTATTCATATTGCTTCTTTTTGTTCAGAGGCCCAACAAACTGTACCGGTAAAATGGCACCCACTGGTAAATTAATAATGTTTTGATTAACTTTTAGTTGGACTATAGATGGGTTTTATTACTCCGAAAGGTATTGTTTCAGCTTCCAACTCTCCAAAAAATTTACTCTGGTAAAAACTAAACTGCACTCTCAGGTATTTTTCGAGTAAATCTTTTTGTCCCAGCCCCAGTTTCTAAAGGAGGTTATGTTGTAAATTGAAAACACAACGAAACTACTTGATTATGTTTTGTTAAAAGATTTTGGGGATTGGGTTGTCAGAGGTGTGGCTGTTATGAAGCACCCCAGTTGGTTTGTTTACACTATGGAGATGATACGGAGAGAGACCCGCTTTCCACCAATTTGTGTCAGATAACTCGGCTGTCCCACACTGTTTCCAGTCTTTGTGCTAAGCTAAGCTATCTGGCTGCCTAAAATAGTTTCATTTTACTGCACAGACATGAGAATGCTGACAGTTATCTGACTCGTTGCAAGAAAGCTAATAAGCTTATTCTCTATCTAACTATTTTCTTTAGTCTTCAGTAAAACGTATTACTATCATGACCATACATACTTGACCTTCCAGTGAGCATTTTTCTATTGAAAAGACATTTATAAAATGACTATGGTCACCGGTATTGTTTCCCTATTACTAAATTACTATAAGTATTTCCCTCTTTATATGACTTAGTTCATACTTGCTGTCTAATAAGGACTCATATGGCTTTACATTAGAATTTGTTGAAAGCCTGATGCATTGGTATCAGACACCAACGGGCACTGACCAACCAGTATCTGACGATTTGGGAGTGAAACCGCATTATTCACTCAATTATGTTTTTCAGCAGGGGCAGAATCTTAAATACCCACTTCAACTATTCCAAATTCAAACAACATCACAGAGACCATAGTCATGCAGCTGGAAAAATAAAGTGAATCAGAAAATAGTAAAGAACAGAGAGGAGGGAAAACAGAAAAGGCAACAGAAAATAATAAAATTAAATAAAAAATGCTCTCAGTGAGTTTGTATTGGTGCAGCTCTGTTCATGTGAACAAAATCAAACGGCACAAGGAAAATGAAAGAGGGGAAGAGTGAGGCTCATTTGTCATCTTTCTCAAGACGAGTGATGACTCCAGCCATGGTTTATAAATTGAACTTGCAGTTGCAATGTCTAAACTCTCATGATGTAAAAGTCTTGATCTCTTGCTTTGTAAATAAAGTTTACATCATGTTAGACCAGGCAGTCAGTCCGGGCTGTGGCAGGCCAAAGAGACAGAGGGAAGAACAGAGGAGAAGAAAGGAAGGTGATTAAATGGCTGCATTTTCAAAGAGCCTGTTTTCTTCTTTTTTTCTTCTATTTCTTTTTTTCTTTTCATGCAGAGATGCCATTCTGGTTATCTGGCAAAGCAGAGAGTGTACAACAGGATTATGGCCAATAGCTAATCACCTATTTAGCGCTGGCAACGCTGCCAGGAGAGATGGTCGTGCTAGCTGCTCAATTTGTTCACTCATTTACACACAAGTATATGAATATCACAGCACACACACTCACTAAAACTGAAAAACCGAGTCAAGTTCTCAAATCGGAAACAGACGTTGAGGACTTGACATACAATGTGTGTGTAGTGTCATTATTTGTCTTCTTTGTAATAGGATGGCTGTAGATGGATTAGATCATTTTCTAACTTGTTTTTGCTTTCAGGTTTTAAAGTGTTTGTCAAACCACTTTCAATTGTCATGTTTTCTAGTGCGTCAGTGCTGTTATTTCACAGGAGAATTGTGCATAGCGATACAAACGTGAGTATTCAGTTTTAAATTCCAGACTGCTGCTTTTACATGAATTTCCAAAGTAGCACAAAGCAGTCTAAGTCATATTTTTTTGTTTCACAGAACAGGAGTTTTAAATATAGAGTACAGTACAGAGAGTGAGAGAGATATGTACAGTGAGATTTGTACTTTAAACACTATCTTTAATGCTTAACTCCCGTTTTCAGGTCTTTTTTCGGAAGAATCACACAAATGTGGCTGAAAGACTATTGCTGTGGCAGCAGCCGCTGAGAGCAGTGATATAGACTGATAAGGTGAGCCTATTCTCACCCAACGGATCCTGTCTCATGCAGTTTTTAAAGTATGTCCAACACAGCAAAGCTACAGAACCACTCCAGCCTCTGTCCTTATTTACTTACTATCTTAAACTTCCCCTCTCAGGCGAGCCAACCTGTCACAAGCCGACCCTTGACGACATTTAATGGTTGATTAAGAGACTCTATAGCCTTGCTGACCAAGGATCATAGCCATCTCTCTTCTTGACCATCCGACTTCATTATCAAACAGCGGGGGGACACATAGGCCTTAACTCGGTCTCAGGAGATATACAAGCCGGCAAATCACCTCCATCTCAGTGTTTGATAATCTTTATCCTGTCCTCTCTTGTTGTTCCTGGCTTTCTCAGGCCTGGAGCTTCCTGATCTCCTTGTTGTGCAGTGCAGGAGAAGACACGGAGCGATGGAAGAAGGCAGAGAGAAAGAGAGAGGCAGGAGGCAAGAGGGAGCTTGTCGTAACACGCCTTTATGTGTGTTACCAGGAGAGCAGACTCCTAGATTAAAAGGGGTACATTTTGCACTCTCTCTGTGTCTCTCATTTGCCTCCCTTTCTAGCATTCTCTTTACCTCATGCTCATTACCGCAGTGCCTTTTATCAATAGCGAATCTGAATGTAGCTCCATGTCTATCTCCTTTCCAAGTCTTCATCATTCTGAACTCCTTTCCCGCTCCCTCTCTGTGGGTGGTGATGACAGAAGCAGAGAATCATAGACACCATACTGACTTCTGTAGACCCCCGAGTCATCCCTGTTGCCCTCTGATCACAAGGGATGAAGAGCAATCACCTGAAAGAGACTGAGCTAAAATGTTCACACTTAAACAGGATCACTGAATTTGATCGTTGCCACAAATGTCAAAGGAGCACACTTTAAGAGATATTCTCTATTCCATAAATTGCATTTGATAAGATCAAACTTTATTGCCAGATATCTTGTTAAGATGGGACAAATTTCTGAGCATTAGCAAGTAGCTATCATCTCGTTAAAAGATGTTGCATTACCATTTTCTTCCTCCCTATAACTATTCTGATACCTGAACTTGCATATCTGCCAATATTGAGAACCATTCCGATACCCGATGATGGTGGCACCTTGCATGGTAGCCTGTCATCAGTGTGTGAATGGGTGAATGATATGTAATATACTACTGATTGTAAGTCGCTTTGGATAAAAGCGTCTGCTAAATGACTGTAATGTAATGTAATGTGTATTTTATACCACAAAGTGAAATAAAATGGTTTATGTGCCACTTAGTTGATGTCTACATTACATTGCTGCAAATATTCTTGTTAATTAGCAGACAAAAAGTCAGTTTATAATCCATTAAAATCAATGCACCATCAAGAGGAACTATTTCATGTAGCACTGATGTAAACAGTGGCACAGACATGACAAAGGAAACTAAAGGTCACACAGTGTTGCAGCTGTAATAGGGAAAGTGCTGTACAACTCCTATTATTGTGCTATTAAGTTAAAAGTCTTTCTTGCTTCTGCAACCAAGAGATTCTGTTAAATCATAGAGTAGAGCGGTAACAATGAGCCTGTAGCTGTTTTCGAAAATTGTTCTGTGGTGGAACACCATTAACGGTTGAATTGTCACTTTTCACCTCCACAGGGAAATAGGATGAGATCCTTAGATAGGTTTCTGGCTGATTTCTGGCTTCAACCACGGGATTCTGTTCACTTCTGTTGTTCAGAGATGCAGCCACAGAGAGTGAGATTGGAAAAAAACAAGTAAATTATTTTCATGTTAAAACATGCAACCCCAAACGTCATCCATAAAGTACATACACTCTCAGCAGAAAAAACATTAAGAATATGTCAATATAAGGCCTGCACTGCCTCCCAGCAAGAGGTACCAGGGTTTGGTTCAACCTGTTTATTTTTCTCATACTGTCTATCTGAATTTACCTGTATGCATCCTCAGTCTAAAATGCTCCGTTTTAGCGCCTGTCACTTTAAGGCCCCCTCCTGCAAAAGCCCAGTCTGCTCAGATTGGATTGCAAGAAAAACATAGCACACCTTTGCATAGGTAGTTCTCAAGCCGTGGGTGAAAATACTCAGATGTGGGGAGGTATATTCTCGTTTGAGCAGCCCTTAAAAATGACTGGGTTGTCTTATTTCACAGTTCGTGGGTTGGTAGACACTTCAAAAAACGAAATATGCACAAACACTGAAAAACTTTTTTCATGCTATGTTGCCTTTAAAGCCCACATGTTTTTGCCCTCACATCTCCACCTCCACTTGCCGTACAGCAGTTTTCTCAAGGATAGACCAGGTGGCAGTGAAGTGCATTCTGAGCCATATTGAAATGGAGAACCCCAGCTGAAATGGGATGGATAAAGTCTTATAACCTGACCACTTTAATCTGCCCTTCAGTGTATGCTAAAACCGCTGCTCCAATCGGTCCGGACAAAGCAAGGCATGAAAAGCATTATGACCTATTACTCAGTTGCATTGTTTGTTTCAGATTTCTACAGTCGACCTGGAGGCAGGAAGTGGCTTCATCTGTTCATTTCAATGGGAGCCTGGTGATTACTTTGCTGCAGCCAGGTCACTGTGATAGCAGCAGAGGAGCGGGGGAGCAGGCCCCACTCATGCGATGATGCACAAATTTTTCCATTTTCACTGACATTTGACCAATTTCACTGACATTTGACCAATTTCAGCTGCTTATCGCTCTGCATCTCTGGTAAGACTTGACCTTGACACTTCAAACACTTTCCCCTCCTAATAGCATTCAGTGAACCTCCTTATTTCAGGAATACCATTCACCTTCTCCTCCCTTGTATGGTTCTTTCTTTGATGTTCTACTGTTTTTCACTTCATTTTTATTGTCTAGTTTGATGCCTCCCCCACACATAGATACACTCTCTCTTGCACACACACTCTTCAATCTCCCAGCCATCGCTGAAGTGCTACCACATGACTGATCTGCACGCCAACTATAATCTTCTCTCCTCTCCTTTCTCAACTGAAGGATCTCTCATTCACTCCCTTTTCAAGTTATTTTTCTTCCTCCAGATGGAAAATCACCTGCTTTTCTGAAAAGATAATAGGATTGCTGCTGGCAGCCGTGCACCTTGCTGGGTGCAACATTTTCCCAAACGACACTGCATTGAGTTAAGTTCTAACATGTTTAACTAGGCTTGAAATGGACACCATCATAGGGTGAGATATGTTTTACAAATTACAGATTTACAGATTATTGTTCCATCTGCCAACATCCATCATCTCACTGAAGGCAATGATCTGTTTCCGATGTGCATTTTTTTCGTCTTCAACAGAAAAAGACAGCATTGGTCTGTGTGTGCAAATGGCTAAAACATCTCTTACATTTACCTGACAACAACCTTGTGTTGTGTGATTGTTATTTTGCAATAAAAGTGATTATGGATGAATGAATGAGTCTACAAACCATGTGACTTTAACACAGACTGCTGTCATCATGGCGGCTGTTTGCCTTCAGTTTTCTACATACTGTCAATATTGGTTTCATGGTTTCACCCATATCCATGAACATGCTTTTTGTGATTAAACCAAACTAAACCTTGACATTAGCAGTGGAAAACAGTAATATGAATATTTTTTGTTTTTCTTTGAAGGCACTGATAAATGACATTTGCTTTGACCCTTCAAGCCAAAAGAACAAAACACATGCATGCAATTGAGATGTTGCCATATAGATGTTATTGTCCGCTTTATTTAGTTATTGATCTAACATTTGTCATTTTCATTAGTTCATTAGTTTGTTTGTTTTATATTTATATGTGCAGCTGGTAGACTTTAGAGCTTATTACAAATATTTCTGTGAATAGGTTGCCCAAATTTCAAGCATTTCAAAATAAGGCTCAACCTCAGCGATTACTAAGGAACAAGCATAGACTGTATATAACAAGTGGACTTAGTCTAGTGAGTTCAATTCAAGTGAAGGTCAAAATGTAGGATGCACACATGAAAAAGATTTACCAAAAGTGAATGTATATTCAATCAACTGAATAAGAGAAGACAAGAAAGGGATTTGCATGATGCAAAATGGCAGAAAAGTAGTGAGGAAGCAGTGACTGACGGTATTTGCAAAGATAAATTTAAGGTTTTAAAGGTACTAGAGGAAACCTAAGGTATCATGACCAACATGTAAGGTTACTTATTACCATGCCCCTGCCCAGTTACTCTTCAGTACGGATTTAGACACAAATCAATAAGTCCAACCTGCAAAAACTGTTTCCTGGAATGTTCTTTGTATCTTTACTTGTCACACACTAAAGGTATTTTACTGGAAGGGTCGCTGTATAAATGACCAACTAACATAACCCCGACTTTGCTGTCTATTATATTTACAGCCCTCATAACCCTTACAACACAGAACCATCATTCCAGCTTAGATCCCCTATTAAAAGCTGGGACGTCAAAAAAGGTCATCCTCTGTGATATCATAACCCCTCCTCCATAAAGGTTTACAATCCACCGTATTCAGGTCATGTTTAATTATAACATTGAAGAGAAAAGGAGTGGAATATTTAAACAAATCGATGAAAAGTCTGTCTTTGAGCACAACTGTGTTTTGTGAGCAATCTGTTGGAACCAGTGCTGCAGTTTGACAGCAGCCGGTGGAGGCTGTGGTTTTTGATCTCCACTATGAGGGTGATACGGCGCCGTTGCCAAATTGGTTCCCTCGCACAGTTGCATCTTGCCAACTGTAGTCATGGCTGACAGCAGTTCTCTAAAGGCCCGCTCTGAGACCATTTACAAGTCATGTGGATCCCGTTGTTCGAATATGGAGTACTATACAGCGACCCACAGTTCATCTCTCTGCATAAACATTGATACTGTGGAGCCATTTGGAGAGTGTGGTACTGCTGAGTTAGCATAACTGATTTATGGGTGTATTTAAGACAGCAAAATGAAATCATATGTAGCTATACTACAAGAGTGCTTTTGTTAACACATTTAAAAGATGCAGAATAGACTCCTTTACTTGTAAATATAGGATTTGTTGAACTTGATGTAAATTGCAAAATATCTAATTAGAAAGGGGAGGGGGACTAATTGGTGGTCTGGAATGAATGAACCCCTCCCATACACACACACACACACACACACACATGCACACACACAGACACACACCTGCATTCATTAACCTGACAGCAGTGAGGCATTCAGGCCTGACCTCCAGCGGCCAGCCCTCTAACCCACAGGCTAATTATAAACCTCATTATGTTCTCTCAGTCCTGTTCCCTCATCACATTAATTCTGCTATGTGCTCGGACAGACTGAGGACTGATGTCATCGCCGGAGAACAGGGACGAGGTCTGTCTATAAACCCAACTCACCTTTTAAAGTCTGCGAACCCGGCTCTTTCAATCTTTGTTTTTCCATGATTTAATCTTTGGATTGTTGCGAAACAATTGTTGGTCATACGGTTTGTTTCCAACTCAAAGGACAAACATCGACAAGCAAAAAACATCAGCTGGAAGAACGGGTTTGTCATTTGTTAAGCACATTTTATGCAAGAAGAGGGAAAACACTTGATTATGATATTGCACAATACATTCACTTTTGGTACAAGGAAGATTAAAAACATGAAGCCATTTAATATCAATAAAACAATATAAGAACATTTAGCACTTATTAAAAAACACAATAAAGATAACCAGCCAGCAGGCTCTGCATACATTACATTGCAATTCCACCTCCATCTTATTGTCTCTATCTGTGTAAACACACACAATTTATAACCAACGAGAAAACAGCTTTGTTTGGTTTCAATGTAGCTCCAGTTAAATGATGTGGGTTTTCGAATTGAACCTGCACAGCCCAATCATCTTGGTATTACCTACACTATGCGTCTCCATGGTCAGGGAAGGTACATTACATTACACTAACAACAATAATCATCTACTGTTTTGATCATGCTTATCTAACAATCGTCAGGTGTACAGTATAGTAACCTTTTCCATTAAAACTGAAGGGTCGGTTCATTCTGATGATAAAAACATACATCCTCATACTTCCTCTCCGTGGTATCTAGCCAGGCATTTGGTTTCCTTTTATCTGCAGAAGTTTTGGGATATCTATTTTTCTTAAATCTCTGCCACCACCCCAATACAAAGGAGGTACACATTTTTTTTGTTGTGCTCAATTAAATAAATATGTATTTAAAAAGTGTACAAAAAAATTACTTTTGAAAAACCCAACAGCACCCCTCTCCATATTCTCCAATCTTCTCATTTTAATACTAAAGTAAAGTTTGAGGTATAACTTCCTTGATAAATCTGCCTGGATGTCGACAGATGATTCACTCTCCATAATGATGTGCCCATCAAAGAAACTATAAATAAATATGCTATATTAATGAATGGGGGAGGCAGGCTGGCTCAGTGGTAAGAAATGCGCCCTCATAACAAGAAGGACCTAAGTTTGAGCCCGTATGGGTCCTTTCAGTCCGTGGTGATCTCTATGTGCTCATATGGGTTTTATGTCACATTCCAAAGACGTGTGCAAGTTGGTCTGGTCTGAAACTATAAATATAACCTGTAGGTGCTTATCTGCATACGTGTGATAGACGGGTGACCTGGGGAGGTTATGTCTTGTCTCTCACCCTGTGCATGCTGGGATACACTGCAACCTCCCACAACCTGTACCAGCATAAAGAACGGGTGGATAGATATAAATGACTATGACATTGATGGGATGATTAAGGTGATGATCACGGAATTGAAGAATCTAAAATTGGAACCAGAGAGCTTTAATGTTAAGTAGCCATTATTTCATTAATGTACTGCAGTACTTTAATGCATACAGTATATGCGGGGTGATGGAAGTTGAGTGTCCTCCATGGCTTGTGATTATAAAAGTTTTTCTTTATTTTTTTGTTCCTTTAAACTTGAACCTGAAAATGTTGTCTAATGAAGGTTAAGGCCAAAACATTTCAGTTAAAAGTTGGTGATTAGTGCAGAAAATTAAAGCGTACTATTTTAGAACTTATACTATATGATTTGTTTTATATTTGTAATTAATTAAATTAAACCAAACTAGTTCCTTTTCTCATATTTCTCCCTGATCTTCGTAATTAAAGTCACAAAGCAATACGTCAGGCAGCGTGCTGATCTGGACGGTAACAATTCTGAAAATAAATCCCCCACTACTCCACACACTACAACAAAAACTGTAATTTGCCCAGACACTCACAGTCTTGGAGTACCAGGTCCTTTTGGCATGAGGAAAGGAAGGTTGAGTAGCTCCTGAAATATGTGCTCTCTGTCTACATTCAGGTCCTCTTGCAGCCACCAGACTCACCCTGTACACATGCTTTTATCAGAAGAATAACAAAGAACAAGCCAAGGCTACAATTAAACACATTTCCGCAGTTTTTGCATATTTATCGAGCATTTTTATTCAGTGTCTTGCTGCTTGAAAAAGGCATACATTGTGTAACCTTCCCCAGTAAGATAACCTGATAAAGGATTTCTAATTATGGCTGCTAATATCTGTGCTATAAACCGATTTATACACTGTAATCAATACTCATTTGCACCTGTAATTACTGCCCCTTACTGTCAAAGGTAAATCATGTTGTAATTTAACATAATAGGACCATCTCAGCTTGTTAGTGAAATGTCAAAACAAAATTTTAAATGTCCCCTGGACTGCTATTATGAAGTCAAAGATGTTTTGCCTATTATTTCTCCTGTCTTCTACATTTTTGGCCTTGAGCTGGGAAAACTCTGTCGATCTCTGTGGACATTTGAATCTTGGACATTATGGCTGAGAGGGCACTTTTTGTTTTTGTGTTATGTGAGTGTATTGTCACATCTCCTCGCCAAGGCTGCTTCCTTGCGCTTTGCCTTAATCTGGATGTGTTGAATAGATACTGAAGTAGCCTATAGTCTGCACAAGTAGTGCTTTACAACTCGGTGTACCGTATACAGACACTTTAATGCTTCTTTCAAACTGTCCATTTTAAATGGCTGTAAATCGCTGAGTCCTGGCCTGAGGGAAAGATTGATCCCACAAATCTGTGAACTCTCTTCACTTCACTGATTAGACAGTGTTGTTTAGATGTTGTTTTTTATGTGATCTTCTGGGTGAACCAGGTGTTGGTCCAAGATTTTAAAACTGCAAAACTGTGGTCTGCACGAATCCTTTGGTATTCATCAGAAACTCATGCCACATATGGGATGACAGTGGGGCTTTGTTTTGTGCTTTAATCTGATTTTTTTTCCCCAGTCAACCTTTGTTTGTATTTTAAGTGAGGCCTAATTAGGTTAACCACCGGCTTTGAATGCCTGTCTTTGCTGTGCCTCTGACCTTTGACTTGGGCCTTTGTATTTGATATTGCTTGCCTGGTAGAGTATTTAAAGCATGAATCAAATGCGAGGTAAGATCCCTGTCTGACATCAGAACTGGATGAGTCACTTGGACTAGTTTGACATTTTTGGGAAATTCCCTTATTTATTTTTATGACAAGAGTCAGATGAGAAGATTGATAACACTCTCTGTTCTGACAATAACTCTAAGTCCATTGTATGTGCCTAATTTCTGCAAGGTAATCAATGAGACAGCAGGTTGGATGAAAATATGTAAGCTTTTCAAAATCAGCTATTCAATCTCTAAGTGCTGATGAGCAAAGAGTAAGCATTGCCATCCACAATGGCATGACCCTGTCAGAATAATATGCTTTCAACAGCCTGCCACGTCTGCATCAATGTTTTTGTCATTTAAGTGTGACACTGTGAAATAATGAACTCTCACAAGTTCCAAGACTCAAACGTGAGAATGCAGCAATACATAAAAAGCACAGCAGTATACATATAAACAACAGAGAAATCAAATCAACAAAGCTATGTTTTTTCTTGTCCTGCTAAATGGACTGTTAATTTGCATAAGTGGGCATGACCTTTACTAACATTACATCTTTCTTTGCTATAAATCATCTTGTGTTGGCTGTGAGTAAGATTGGAATCAAGTTTTTTTATTAACATGAAAAAGTCTCTGTGTCTAGCTTAATATTGCATAGGGCACTTCAGAGAAAAGATGATCCCCTGTGTAGTTATCAGTGTTTAATACTTATTTCAATTCTGACATTCTGAGCATTTTGCTTTTTTTAATCTTTTGCTTGTTTCCCTTTGAGATTTACTCTTAATGAAAATTGTGTTCGAAATAAAATGTGAAATCCTTTATCTTTCTTTCCATCTGTACTCCAGCCTTTCACTCAAGTTAGAGGTTCTTAAGCTTGAGAAAGGATAACAGACTGTGTATAAATTCCCCCCAAAGCAGTGCATTTCTCATAGTGTTAGACTAAGTAGCAACTCGTATGCTTAAAAACAAACATGATGGTCTGAGATTCATCACAACCTCTCCGTCTTCTTCCAAAGCACCATGACTAAAAAAACACAATTTCCCTTCACAGCAATGGGGAAAAAAACACTTACAATTGCCAAAACAAGCTCTAAAGACCAAAGATTATCCAGCTAATTACATATTATCTGAGACAACAGACAGCCATGGGAGGACCAAGAAAGGCACACACTCAACCACTAAGCAGGCAATTACAATTACTATCAGTTCCACCGTTTCACTGATGAGGAAGGTGATAATGGTGACAATCACGATGACTAACAAAGCATGGAGTAATCAGAACCAGCAACTGGGCCCTGAAGCCACAAGAACAGCGCTAACAAGGTACCCCGCTGGGAGACAGATACACTCCTGGTAAAAAAAAAGGACAGGAAGTGTAATCAGTCACATGCTCAGTGTGGACCTACGACCCACTGATGTCTGCAGAAATACTTTTGTGCATCAGAGCAGCTTGGGGGCAAAACTGGACAAATGTTGGGCTTGTTTGTTTTTGTCACCTGAGGAGACGACAGCAAATTCAAAAAGGCAGCAGACCTTTTATGTTCCCTATGTAGCCTTCAGTCTTTCACCAAGGTCGTGTTGCGTCCCTGCAGAGATAAGAGAAATATCTTTATCTTTGCCAACAGTTCAGAAGAGAATATTAGTTGTGACTCAGTCTCAATTAATTTAGCTGTATTTAATAATAACATGTATCATCATCTGTCAAGCAAAATTAATCTGCCATGTTTTATCTGCTAATTAAATGGAAAGTAATTGAGCTAAGTATCCAATAACTATTTTCAAAAGGATACTATTTTACAGCCCTGAAATATCTCTTATACATAGCCTGGCAAGTGTAAAGCATGGTGTATCAAACAGTCACACTTTTCTAGTGGCAATTATTCTTACTATGTGTGTTCAAATATTCTCCACACATTTTCAGCAACTTCCTTGAAGCCCAACTGGCCAATTTGCACTAAAACATGAGGTCAGCCTCTTGTGGTTTTCAGCTGGTTTGCTCTTAAAACAAAATGCCTTACGTGGTGGTGAAATAACGAATATTTCCTTTCATTAATTTATGTCACAAGAATACATTTGAATACTGTAGCAACCAATTTCATATTTCGCTATATTCCCCAAAAGAATGAATTCTTGCACTTTTTGGTACACTTTGGAATGACATGTTTACAAAAGGGTGTCCATTAAATTTGAAGAAAGCTATATTACCCACAATCCAACTCAAACGCTGTCAGTTTGGTCTGAGATTTGGGCGCATTAGGCTAGTATTAGCTAACTTAGCCTTGAGCTACTAGCCTCAAGCAGAAATGAGGAGCTGGCTACAGTGACCTGGTAAACTAACTTCTTTCTAACTCCGCACCCACAGATCTTATTCATTTCAGACTTGTAGTCTTCAGCCCCAACCAACATCAAGTGACATCACTGAAGGAACTTTATCCGATTTTCTACACAATTTAAGCCACAAAAGGCTTAAACACCTGTAAACAGACAAACAACCAATTCCGTTTGAAGTCAGCATCTTTCTGGGCGTTACGTTTCACTACGTAAGAAAGTCAGTTTACGCAAATTACATTGTTACGGTTGTTAAATTACGATGTGACCTTAAATAGGCCCTATTATGCTATTCTCCAGGTGCATATTTTTATCTCAAGTTACCGTTACAACATGTTTACATGCATTTTTTCTCATCCTGCTGTCCTGCAGCACCTCTTCTCACCCTCTCTCTGAAATGCTCCGTTGTAGCGCTTGCTCCTTCCTCCAGAAAGCAAAGTCTGCTCTGATTGGTCAGCTAGCCCGCTCTGTTGTGATTGGTCAACGTTTCACATTTCAAAAAACTCTTCCTCCGGAGCTTCAACTCTGTCTCTCTCTTTTGTTGTTTGAGGGCGGGCCAAACTAGTAGGAAGGAGTTTTACGTCACTTCTGTAACATTATGACCTCATAAAGTTACGGAAGTGAAGGAGAGAATTCAATCGAGCCGTTTCAGGCAGCTCAGGAGCTTCTGAGGGGGAGGGTTACTCCTTTTAGGCATGGACTTCAGGTTTTACACTCTACCGACCTTTTACATGTACAAAAATATATATAACACACTAAAGGAGAGGGAAAAAGTGGAAAAGCATAATAGGGCCACTTTAATATTTTAACACAAACTATGATGTTTTTTTCTAAACTTAACCAGCTAGCTCTGTTGCCTAAACCTGATCAATCGCTTCACTACATTTTCTGAAAGCGTGACACGAGGCTGATGTGAAACATTTTGGGTTCAGAAACATCATTCAACTTATCCTGTTGTTTGCAGAAAAAATAGGTCATTTTCTGGCATAAGGGTTGTATATTTTAGTGAAGCTTTATTGATTCTTCATGGCAGAGCATTATTTTCCCCAAAATACTATATTCAATTTGCAGATACCTGAGGAGAAATGGTAAATTACACTGATTATGAATAGATTAAATCAAATTATCCTTCTTCATCTTTTCTATATATGTGTTGCACTTGTTATTTAATTTTGCCAAAACAAACTTACTTGCTGTGATATAAAATGGTTTACAGTTAAGCAAAGTGTAATTATGCTAAATATGGATGCAGCGTCCCCTCAGGCTGGCTTGGCAGCAGCCAAAAGTATGAAAATGCAGTCTGCTCGCAGAGTGTCATTCCGCTGATGGAGAATGTGATTTCCTGCCTAATTTCAGATGCCACCTTGGTGGATTTGCTGTGCACCAGCAAAGAGCTTCAGGAGCATGGCTCTATTTAATCAAGGTACTGATCACAGCATCTTGCCTCACTAATCTGTACCTCCTAATGTAATCATTTACATCCACTCCAGTGATGCAGTGGTAAATATAGCTCTGACCTTCAGCTGGTGATCAGGAAAACAACCCCACTTATAGACAGGGAGGAAATCTAATAATTAATTTCTGAGTTTTATTCTAAAACTCGTATAAGTAATGTCTGCCTGACTCAAGCATTATTTTTACTGATTGTATTATGATTAAAAAATACATTTTAATGCAGTAATTACTTTGAAACACACATTGCAACATTCCCTATTAGTGTATGTATCAAATCAACATGTGTATTATACCTCATAAGATTAAATGTAAGCTGCATAAACTCTTGATTAGAAAGTAGATAAACCCCAAAAGTCTACATACTCATCTTATGATTCTATTCTTGCTTTGTGCACAAACAACTTAATGTCAACAGTAAACCTTCATTAGCAGTTCTCGATAATGCAAGGGGATGTCATACATCCATTTGCAACCAAGGGCTAGGATCTCTGCTTTGTTGAGACCCAATGTGATACGCAGAGTTACACCTGCTATCAGTTTTTAATTTAGCTTATCTATTAAGTCCTACTGGTTCAACTGATGAGAGATCAGTATGAAACAGGAATCACACAAACACAGCCTCCCCAACTGTGCTCCCTCTGCTCCCTCCTCTGTTTGTGAAGAGTCAAGGATGTAACGCGTGAATCGTTGCAGCCCAGATGGATCAGTGGGTGGTCTGAATAGACCTGAGCTCTGCTGCTGCTGCTCTGGAAACCCCCAATGAGATGAAGTATTCTGTTTACTGAAAAGAAAAGGACCTTTGAAAGGTGGCTGACATCATACATGCTGTAACGTAATATTGACATCAGAGAGACATCTCGGCATCTCTTTTGTGAGAAGCCTCCTGCAACACGTGAATATGTTGTTTGTGGCAACGTGTCCTAGCAGGCCTTCTTTCTTCTCCTGGGAATCTGACATTAATAAATACAGTGTCTATGATTGTTTCTGTTTCATATCCGCGCATGACTGTAGACTACGGTCAGTCTGTAAAAGACGCAGCAATGATGAGGAGGTGAATTAAAATACATTTGCTCCTGTGTGTACCTTCTAAACAGATGACTTCATCTGCCCTGGGCTTACTGGGACTTAAGCATCGTGCCACAAGGAGTTGTCTGTCACTTTGTGTGCTCTTCCTCCCCCTACTGGCTGTGACACACACATGCAAGCCTGTACTGGTGTTGTCCATCACAGGTCAGAAATGAGGGCACAGCTTAAAAAATACAAATATATGTGTATAAATACAAACACTAATTCAACGAAAGTGTGAAGCCTATGTTAATTTGCTGCTATTGTTATAGTCACATTTTTGTTGTCTTGACAACATGCATGCTTTATGCAGAAGTCATGAAACATTCATTCCTACAGTACTGTGGCAAGATTAGGTCTCTGATGCTCCCAACCCACGCATCTTGGGGCCGTCACAGGAAAGTGCACAAAAACGAACAACTCCACAAGGAAATGATCAGGGCAAAGAAACCCAAGATCTTTTTTACTTTAAGGCACAAAGATTAGCCATTGAAAAAAAGGCTAAATATATAAATTGGAGCGAATTCCAATGATTGTATAATCTCAAGTGTCCATTATTTTGACTATTTCAAACAGGGTGAGGTGACTGTACAAGCATGAGAGTGGTTCTGAGCTTCTTATTTATCTCTCAGCAGAAAGGCTGTTAAACATATTTACCAAAATGTCAACTATTCCTTTAACATCTTTTCTTGGCCATACAATTGCCAAAAATGTAACCTCTTTGATCTTTTATAAATCTCTGTGGTAAGTAGATCATTAGCTCTCTGGGTCATCACTGCAAAAAGGGTCCTGTGTAGTAGTAACAGGAGCTGGTGATTAGTATATGATTTTGGATTAATCTGTGACATAATATAACGAACAACTAGTTGATCATCGCCAAACTTCACACTCTAGATGTTTTAATAAAAGGATCACTGGTGCAAACAACCACTGCAAATTACCGCGTGAGTTTACTGAGGCACTGCGCTCTCAGTGTGCAAAATTAATGCGGCATCCAATGTAATATTACAGAAAGGCAATGACTGCAGTTGTTGGACTTGAGACATCAGAGCCACAGAGATTAGAAGTGATGGATTTTCTGTTCTCCCCCATTTAGCATGCTCGTGTCCTTGGTGGGCATGCCATTAACAGATGACTCATAAATACCCACACGCAGAAGTATTGAAATACGCTTCTCCATGAATAACACAGATAGCTTGTGTGATTAAACTAGTGAGAGCATTCAATGAAACCATACATTTGTGTATTAGACTGCTTTCAATCGGCTGCTACAAAGTGAATGTGTCACTGTGTTTGTCGGCCGTCATTTACCGTCCACTGCTTTGATACTAACGTCTGTCCACAGGGCAGAATGGATCTTTTGAGAAACTGTGGTAGAAATGACTCAGTAATGATAACAATAATTAATAATGAGAGTCAACCAGAGCTGCCTCTAGTCTGTCTGGTAGACATACACACGCCCGCTCATGACTGGCTGTAATATCCAGGCAGTTAAATTGAATGGTGTCAAAAGTCAGGCATGACTACAATCAGGGATGACAAAAGTGGGACTGAATGAAAGAAATTCATGCTTTATGATTGAAGAGGAGTGAAGAAAAAGAGAAATCGTTAAACTATATATATTCGGTCTGGGATTACAGTTCTGCTCTCACAGTATTGCAGAATCTTTTGTGCTGTATAGTGTCAGTCAGTGTACTGCTTTAACACACGTGGGTGTGTGTATGTGCACATTTATGTAGTATCCAAGCTCCCGAATGCAAGATAGATTGTTGTTTTAATTACGCTTAAACTTTATTTTTATCATCAAATACATGGAAGTTGAAGTCTGCATTTAACCCATCTAACATTTGAGGAGCAGCACCCAGGGAGCAATTTAGGGTTTCAGTGTCACACTTAAGGACACTTTGGCATGTGGACGGGAGGAGCTGGGGATCGAACTGCCAACCTTGTGGTTAAATGACAGCCCGCTGCCTCCCCTGAGCCACAGGCGCCCCCACAGCGACGCAGAGTTTAGAGGAATAACACTCCTATGTGTCAGGGATCTCTCTTAATTACCTTCAATCTGAGCACCACTGTTTGTTTCACAGACTAATGACTTAGATGGGGATTAAGCACTTGGCACTGTGCTAATTAGCCCGCTAGCGCTCCCTGGGCATCCCAACATGAGCCTGAGACAAAAAGCCATCAGCCACGGGAAGGCACTGTGAGTTTTTCTTCAGCTCGCCGATCACACACCCTCTCACATCACTCAGACATGTTGGGGTGGACAGTGTCCCGCTGAGGAACGTTTAGTGGTCGAGGATCAGCATGTTTAGGTCTGTTAGATGATGGAAGAAGTATTCAGATCCTTCTCTCAAGTTAATCAATATGCTATTGTGAAGATACTTCACTACAGGATCAAGACCAGGATTCAAAATCCTTAAAAGTATATATGATCACCAAATCATGTGTCAAAAGTGAAATTGATTCATCCTCTGACTGATATGTTCTAGGTGGAGCTATCATAACTTTATATTCTGTAATCTGGCCTGCTCTGGTGAGTCACAAGATAAATTTGATGGGTTTTTATATTATCAAAGGCTTTTACATGAAGCGCTTCCTTCTCACAACATATATGTATTTTTCTGAACTGTTGTTTTACACATGGTTACTTTCAAATAGAACCCGAACACAACAATGCAGAGAAGTGTGTTTTTTTTCAGAACAAGGTAGATTTTCTGAACTTTTCAACTGTTCACCTTGTGAGGAACAGTGGAGCTGAGCCCATATTTATGAAACAATTGTAATTTAAAATCTTCATCTCAAATGAACTAGTTACTATAGCTGTAAAATAATGGAGTGGTGTAAAAAGTAATATTTTCCTCTAGAATAATAAATTATAGAGTAGCAAGAAATTGAAATAATCAAGACAAGTACCTCAAAGTTGATCGTTCAATGCATAAAAAAATCTCAAACTGTAGTTTTATTTGATAATAATTATTTTAAAAACAAGAAAATCAACTAACTCAAACAATTCATTCATGTCCTGCTGCTGAGGATTGACTTTGTCCTGCATGATGGCTTGTATATGTGTTTGTCTTTTGTAATGTCTATTTGTGTGTCTATTTGTGTGTGTGTGTGTGTGTGTGTGTGTGTGTGTGTGTGTGTGTGTGTGTGTGTGTGTGTGTGTGTGTGTGTGTGTGTGTGTGTTCTCTTTATCTGCTCAAAGTCAATTCATCTGATATCAGGAGGAGCATGTATTATCAGAGCTCTATAATGAAGCTTTGATGAGAATATTGTCAGAATCAATCAGATTGATGAAAAATAATTGGAAAATGGTTCAGTCGGAGTCTACAGTCGATTCTGTCCTTTGTAGCGTTCATATTAACAAGGTTATATTGTATTAAAATGTTCCTCACATACGAGTAACTATCTCATATTCATTTTAAATCTCCTCTTCTGTTCTCACTCTTGTGTTTGGTGCTTTCATCCGCAGCAAGCTGCTATCTGATGTCTGCAAATAATTAACGTTCTTTGAATTATATCTTCTAAACATTATAACATGAAAGATTTCCCTACATTGTTGAACCTCAGAAAGAAAGATTAAAAAAGAAAAGAACAACATTTCATCATTCCCCTTCAGTTGTTTGATTTAATTACTGCTGTGCTGTTGTCTGACTCTCAGGAGAGCCTGTGGATTAAGCATCATAATTAAGAAAACCCACAAAATAAAACCTGCTGTGTCCACGTAGAATAGTTAGAGGCAAAGATCGAAACTGCAGGGCTTAATTAAGCAATCGTTTCTGGTTTTATATCTTCTTATTATTGATTTGCATACTGTTTTCCTGCAAAAAAACAACTAATTGAGCTTCTCATATCCTCAAATTAACTTGAAATAGTTACCTGTACACAATTCTCAGAGATAGGTAGTTGCGAGCCATTAGTGTTTCTTGCACAGAGAAACTGGTAAACACAGATTAATACGCATAATTATATTATTCACACTGCCAATATGTAGCGCTTTAGTGCCATAGTAGCCACTTTAACAGATTTTCAGAGCTAATGATGGCAAACATGTATTCTTCTTTTAAGATGATGTGACATATACTGTAGCTTCCTAGTGCAAATGAATGCAGTCGGTAATAGAAACATGTTGTCGTCACTTTATGGGACAGCGTGGGGCAAAACTGCTCAACCAAGGCAAAGGAGCCATGTGCTTTCTGGCAAAGGAGCATGTGCTTTCTGGCAAGGAGAAAAAAGGCCTCCTTCAGATATGAGTGTTATTTTTTAGCACTTCATTCACCTTGCTGGCTAACAGATTTTCAGAGGCTGCGGGCTCAGTTAAAGGAACGTCCTGGGATCATATGAAACTAGTGAATCTAAGGGATCCATGGTTACCAACAATGCCATTCAAGTTTGTTGAGAATCAAAAATAAAGTTTTAGGGAAAAACTGGCATGACTGGAAACCTGAGATTCTTGTGGATTCAGTAAACCCAATTCTATTCATGTGGGATTATATTTGTCCCCATATTAGCCATTTCATTGGAGTGAGATATTTTTCAGAAACTTGAATGACCTGTTGTGTGCACCAAAAATTGGTGCAAACACTTTAGAGACATAACTGAGCATTGGAGAGGCCATGATATACTTATATCATAATGATCTAAGCCGTTACGCACTCTAAACTTCCAACATTTGAATTGGCGCTTATACAGAACACAATGTTTAATACAGATTTATGACTAGAAAATGTGTTACATACTGCTGAACTGCATCTCAATTTCAATCTTCAGGTTGCAGCTTTCAGAAGATGTACATCACTCATATGTGGCCTAAACTGATGACCTGCTATCTCCCCATATATATCCCCTGTGCCCCTTAAAAAGACAAAAAAATATGGGTCTACGGTAAAAAGGGAAATTTACTTTGACATTTTACCGAATATACTATATAATATATTCAATTTTACAGTTCACAACGAAACATTTAATAATTGCTTAATTTATTACTGTAATTCTAATTTGAAGATCTCTGTTGGCAGGTTTTATACAAGTGCCTTTGCAGGTATCTAAACCCCAATTTAAGTGTTATTTTATTGTTGTAAAGGCTCCATATTTTACCTCAATATTCACTACTAGGAATATTTAGATTTTTTTTTTCAATTCCTTGGACTCACCTCATTAATAAGAGTAAAACTACAAATTATTTCTCGCCTTGTGCTGAAACAAGTCCACCACAGGTGGTATCCTCCTCTCTGCTCCTACCGACGCAACCTCAAGCAAAAGAGCCATCAAAAAAACAACTCTTGAGCTCAATGTAAAGCCTGAGAGCGAATATGAAAGAGGCGTGGCTCCAAGCGGGCCTCCTTTATGTTCTGCAACATTTCCACCACAATGCTCTCGAGGAGACCAGACTATCTGTCAATTAAATAGCCCGCAATCCAGGAGACCATGCTGCTGTCCGCCTGCTTCACTTTGAGCATCACCCCGAGGGGCTGGATGGCCATCACAACAGTGCAATCAAAGCACATGATTGCCATCATGCAACCACCTCTCTGGGTGGGACTAAGCCCTGTGGAGCTGTTATGTGATGAAATTGAGAACAATCATTATTTGTACTCTGTTAGAAAATAATTTACAACGTTTTAATGGAATACAATTACCATTTGTTTTTATATTATCATTTGATATTATTTTTTATAGATTTAACTACTGTACTCTCTAATCAGACCACTTAGTATATTCCCCAAAAAAACACGACCATATATATATTTTTAGAATCTTTATTTTATCTTTATTTATGGGGTTGGAAATGGATTAATTTATTCTTCACACTTTGTTTTTCTTCTTTTCACCACTGCCTAATTTCTATAAAACCTGCAGGCTCTTATCAGGATATAGTGGACTGCTAGGTCTAACCTTCCTTTCTCAGCTTACAGCAGCATCACAGCAGGTTAACAGCAATCAAACACATCATTTCAGTAGAGTTTTCTCAGGAGGATTTTTGATTGCTTACTGAATCTGGAGTTTTCTTTGGCTAAAATGGCTATGACTGAATTGACAAATTATCACAATTGGTTTGATAAGACAAACCCTAAACAAGTGGCATTTCTATGATTACTTATGAGTAAACAGTTGAGCCCTTTCACTCCAAGGCCTTGCTGCAGCAGCCAGTATGTTTTTGTAATTTTCATGCATGTCTTATTTTCTGACTGTTATATTGTGGAGGAAATCTGTAATTCTACTATAATGTAGAATATATTAATTCCTGCTATAAACACACAGTACCACATGTAAACACACTGAAATTGTTACAGCCCAGATTGCCTACCAGAAAAAATGCCTTAGAGTGCCTGAATTTATTTAGAGATTTGTTCTGTTAACAATATTAAGCAGGGAAGTGGAGAAAAAATGATTAAACCTCCAAACGGTTTGGCCATGTATTTTTGTGACCACATTTATTTCATTCCCTCTTTGACACCATGACGCCTGCGAAGAAATACATTTGGTCTTTTTTCCTCATATCTTCAAAATTATTAGTTTGTCTAATCAAAGCAGCCCCTCTGTGAAATCCACCGCTGTAATAGACTGATTATGTGGGCCCACCAAGGTGGGGAATTCTATTTCTGGCTCTTCCTGTGAAATTCACATTCATTAATCAGAATCTTCTTTTGAGGCTTTAGAAATACTGGGGACTTTCACTAAAACAGCAGGCAGGGAGGAGAACATGTGGCACCTTAAATTGGATACTTATATATTATATAATTTAATAGCGGCATGCAGTATATAATTTGCTTTATGTGGGCTCACAAAAGGAAAAGGTACTTCAGTGCCACTGACATTTGTATTCTCCATGATCTTACAGTTAACGCACGTGTTACCTAGGAAGTTAAGGCTTACTGATTGTCGTTGATGACTTTCTGTCTTCATTTGTGACTCCTCTCATTGTCCCACTTGCTAACCAAGGTCACCTTTTTGTCTTTTATAACACAGCTAATCTGGCAGCATGTCCGGTAGAATTTATGTCACTTATCAATGTTCAACAACGTCAGGTAAAAATTAGTCGCAGAGTTGAGGACATTCCTCCAGTGATCTATGAGGCCCCCTGATTTCTACTGGCTGGTGAGAGGTGGCTGGCATTTAAACCTCTGGGGAAGTTGTTCACACTTGGAGTTCACATGATGTGAGCCGCATGTCATGTGCTTTAAGACGTGAAGCAGGGTCAAGGGTCAAGGTGTGAATTGTTGCGCAATAATCTAGTAGTGACAACAAAAATTAGGGGCGTTCTGGAACTCCACTCCCTGGATGATGTCCTGTTCTACAAGGCTGGGTGTGGAAGAGCGACGAGCCCGTAAAGCAAAAATCTATGACGATTCAAATAGCTTTTTATTTTTATTTACTTTTTTCCCCCCAGTGTCATGTGGAGCAGCCTAAAGGTGGCAAGGAGCACTGGCATACAACTGAATTACTGTTCAGCAGAATGTATGACTAAAAAACAAAGCTCATTGAATAAGCTTGCATTATGCTTCCTATTTATAATACATTATAAATTGACACGCCACTAAAATTCTAATAACTATTAATACTGCTTTGAATTGGACAGCTTTTGCATATATTTACATCACTGCATGGGAAATGATCTATTGATGGCATATGCATGAATTTAATGACTGAAAAAAGTTAATCAAGTGTTACTTGATGTATTTCCTTTCTATGCTGTATAGCACATGACGTCACTTTATGTTTTTTTTTTTAGAACATGGGATGTCTTAACAATTCCTTTATTATTTATATTACTATAAGTATGGAAACATAGGTGTCAAATGAGCTTTTGCAAATTGTGACTGTTAAATATTGTTTCTATAGGCATTGATCACCCCCCCTCGGCTACTGATACCGGGCGGCTGTGGCGTAGTGGAGAGCAAGGTAATTCTCCAATCAGAGGGTCGGTGGTTCGATACCCGACTTCGGCAGTCGATGTGTCCTTGGGCAAGACACTTAACCCCAAGTTGCTCCCGAAGGCTTGCCATCGGTGTGGACTGGATGTTGCATGAATGTTAGTTAGAGTCTGATGGTGGCACCTTGCATGGTAGCCTGTCATCAGTGTGTGAATGGGTGAATGATATGTAACATACTACTGATTGTAAGTCGCTTTGGATAAAAGCGTCTGCTAAATGACTGTAATGTAAAATGTAATGTAATGATAGTTATCAAAGGTCTCCTTGAGCCTTCCTCTGAATGCATGCTGAATTTGGCTTAACGGGGTCAACGTGTGCTAAATAAATAAAAAAAAGCTGAAACACTGTTCTGCTCATTCCACCATTAACGTCCGACAGCTTGCCTCCTTCACTGTTAGTGTCTGCCTGCTAGGAAGGCAGCGACTCCAGGAAACGAGGTTTGAGACTCGGCCCGGTGACCGAGGGCTTTTTGGGGCGTCGACTTAACGTCACTCAGACCAATCGGAGTTCACGGTGAAACTTTGTAAACAACTCTCACGCTGTTTTAAAGCTCTTCTACTGTATTTACTACGAAACGACCCGACGGTGCTGCAGCCGATTGCGCCCAAAGTGCCGAGACAGGTGAGTCAAAGATGTGTTTGTTCGCAGTTTTTAATAAAAATGTGTGTTTATGTTCTGTGTGCGCGCGCCTAGCGTTTGTATGCGTGTCCTCGTGACTCGTAGTAGTAGTAGTAGTAGTAGTAATAGTGGTGCAAAACAGCTGCCATGTAAGCCGAGTGACACAAGTGAAGAAGAGCGATGTTTGTTTGTTTTTGTTTGCATTTATACAAACGAAGAAGAATAAGTCACGCTACATTTTAAAGCCGACTTCTAAAAATGAAGCCCACCGAATGACGTCGCCACTGTACATTACAGTAATCTCCAAATTCCCGTCTGCCAAAACACTTCACAAGTATCTTTTGAGTATTACTTTCTGGTTTGCTTAAATGAAGTTGAAGGCTGAAGAATATTAATTTCCCTGTTTGGCAGGCGTGTTGAAAACAGTTTATCAGTAGATGAGACTTTTAATTAAATTCAGGTTGATTCTAAGGGAGTTGTCCCAAGATCTTCCTTGTTGCCAGTGTTTTGGTACTTTTTGTAAAAAGAAAAAAAAAAAAAGTTTAATGAAATGTTAAAAGTATGGTTTACATTTTGTACTACCTTGTCATTTGCAAGTGCCTTCATCATTTCAAGTGTTGATTGTAGAAAGAATATATATATGTATATGTGTGTATATATATATATATATATATATATATATATATATATATATATATATGTTCTGTTATTTCTGTGATGTACGTTTTCAAATTATTTCTATTTCATCCCCTTTTTTTCAAAAGCGCTTCCTATATGAAATGTATTATATATATATAATGGGCCTGAGTTCCATAGGCAGGCTGATGACTTTGAAAATCACTCAGCTTTTGCGCCCTGACTGAGTGACATATACCTTTTATTCGGCAGCTGTGCAGCCTCTGTATGTATCAGAGTGATGGCAAGCATTAGGTATCAAGAAATGCCCTAAGTGTGAGACAAGAAAATGTGACAATCCATCAACCCAGTAGGTAGACCCTGACAGGTGAAAGTGTTAATGGTAAAGTGTATAATTATGCTCTAAAAGCCCTGCATAAACTATTCAAAAAATGTGTTAATGCCTGCTACTTTTTTCCCCTTCCCATTAATAAGTACCATTCTCTGGGATTTTCTCTTTCTCACCCACTCAGAAACTCATTCACTCACAGATTTAAAGTTTTAGTCCAGCCTAAATATGCTGTTCCAGTTCTTAGTTGTGGACTCCAGTGGTGCTGAAAGGGTACTGCACTGTAGATGTGCCATATTTTGCTGCCTGCTGTCTTACTGTTAGTCTGAACAGCCTGCTATAGGCTACAAAAGTCTCCATTCTGAACGGATGTGGGCACAGCTTTCGTTGTGGAACGTCAACATCTGCATGCTCTGTGTTTCCTCAGCACGCCCACCTCAGCTGAAGGAGGGGTTGAGGAAGAAGGGGGAGGGAAAAGCTTCCTGTCAGATTGGCTGAGAAATTGAATCTGCTGAAGTTTTTGGCAGAGACTCAGGCCTGGTAGGGGGGAGTGACTACATGCAATCATGAGTTTCTTTGCTGTAACTTCTCTAGAAACGTGACGCATTTCATTTGGGTACATTTGTGGCTTGGACAGTTTCCTACGCTTATTTCATCTTGATTGTACTGTACTCTTATTGGGTTTCTATTTTGAAGAAGTATCTCTTCTCCAGCAGTTGCTACTCTGTTCCTAATAAACAAACAGCTTTCAGAAAAAGTTTAAAGGGAGGTTTGTTCTCCTCTGAAAAAGTCCTTGGACAGTGAATCACTTAGTGGTGTTTTTGGCTTTGTTACTGGCAGCTTTTGGCATCTTGATATTGTTTTGGATGTAAACTGACACTGTGGCAAAGAGGTTAAAAATGTAAACTGTGAGCTTTAACTGGAAATTTTATAAATGATATATATATATATATATATATATACATTTATATAAAAAATAAAAAAAAAAAATAGATATATTATATATATATATATATATATATATATATATTTTTTTTTGTATTAATAATTTACGAAAACATAAATATCTCAAAACTTTGTCTATAAACTGAAGATCGATGATGCAGGGAATTACTGTGTAGTTTCCAACTTTTGTTTGCAGTCCACTGTTGCTCTGATGGGAAGTGCAAAAAGTCATATCATGTCTAAGAATGAAACTATCTCTGCAGTAAACTTAACTTATAAAGGTAATTAAATATAGTAACACGTAGTCATTTTAAAAACCCCTGTGATGTCACTGATATGTCCAACACACATCTGAGTCAAATGAACCTCAATGGATAGTTCATTTTGTATCAACGTATGATGGTAACTTGAACACAGACTATTTTTTCATAGAATAATATTTTCAGATCTGGTCTGATCAGAATGATTTACTGTGACTTTTTTAAAAGTTTGTTCTGTAGTCTGAATTCAGCTGAAATCACAAACTTTAACCTGCGTGTCAGTTATCTCACGTAGTGATGACACCTCACAGGGAGACGAGATTTGTTTGTTTTCATGTTGAGCTGCTCTCACTGCTTACCGAGTTACCAATTTACATGAAACACGCTGACGTCATCACTTCCTGTCAAGCTAAACACAAGCGAGGCGTATGTCAGCAGTGACAGATGGACCGCTGTGTTTTGGTGGTTTGATTGCTTTAAATGCAACACGCAGTTGCGCTGAGAGGATGCTGTAGTTTTTTAAGCTTCATTGGCTTGGTGGTTTTCATGTTACAGGAATACAGAAGAGCAACAAATACATGTGGAGAAAAGTTAGATAAACTATTCTGAGGAAAAAAACATGAGACATTAGTTGAAGTCATTATATATACAGTTTATAGTGTATAGAGGGGGAAAAGCAGAACCATGTTTACTCATGCATTCAACATCTTTTAGAGGAGCTGTGTGGTATGTGACCAGGTGTTCATATATAACGTACAAAAGACATCAACATTGTGTCACTTACAACAACAATTTTAGTGATAAACATCAGTTGTTGCTTAACAATTACATTATTTATTCTGTGGTTCTGCATTTGGTGATGAGAATAAGCCTTCTGGGTAGAAACTGTTCTCATAGTATCGCATGCCTCTGTGCACTGTACACTTTTCAGTATTCAGAGCTGATATATTTCAGAAATCCTCATATTCCATATAAGTGAGTCAAGTAAGGAGGATTTATTTTTCCTCCGTAAAATCTGTGTCTGAGAACCGTAACTCTGCACCCGTACCAAACTAAAGCTGTAGTTTTTTTTCTTGCACTTCTCAGCATCACTAAGTGTAGGATGTCGGGTTTTGCACTGAGTCGGTCTATGAGACACAAAGAATACCAACAATGGTGTATAAACGTGACGGTCCATGAGAAGAACTTGGAGACAACGTTGAAAATTAAAGTGTTCTTTAATGGATGACTGCTGGCATGTTTTTTTAGTGCAACAGAGGCAGCAGCAGGAGGAGGAGGCAGAGCAGTGTCAGATTGTATGTACGGATGTGTCTGCTATAGAATTGGACCAGGATCAACTTTGAGATTTGCAGCTGCTCTGCAGGAACAACATCCGGGCCTGGTGAAGATGATTATGCCAGCTTAAATACTGCAGGAAAGCAGTTCCATGGGTTACACATTAAATCAGCCGTGTCGAATGAACTGTCGGATGTTCATTTTCTGCTGTTTGTGTAAATATTAAGCTTCAATATAGCAGTGAGGAGGCTGTCTTGACAGTCTGTGCATTTAAGCAGCCACATCTCAAATAAGTATTTTCAACAATTTTCCATGCATCAGTTATGCATGAATTTATATTTCACTCAACTGTTGCAGAAATATGTTCCACTGTCGCTCCACAAAGGTTTTACTAAAAGAACTGAAAGCTTTCTTTCCTCATAAATAAATAAATGATGCATTGACAATAGCACAGCATTTACAGCTGTATGTATTTGTTTACTCTGATTCACAGTTTTGCATTATTAAAAGTAGCCCAAAGTCTGTTTTTGCCTCCTTGCTGAGGCTTTTCATGTTGTCTTTTTATGAAATGATCAGTGAAGTAGAAACATATCTCTTTTTTTTCTGACAAGCTGGCAGCTTTTGGTAGTCGGTACAGTACGTCAGACATTTAAGATGTGTCTTGTTGTCTGAGAGGTATATCAGCTGCCGGAATGTTGTGGCATAGAAAATTCCCCTATGGGGTGGCAACGCATTTCCCAAGCGTACATTTTTGTTATGTCATTTAAGTGTGCCAGATATATATATATATATATTTGTTTAGTTTTTTTGGTGTCAGACTGTTCCACTTCCCTTAAATGTAAACTTATCTTGCAAATGATCTCAATATTCTTTAGAAACAGAACATGACGTGTAGATACCCAAAAGAACAATAACACATAAGCAGACACACAAACAAGTCTTTTTTTAAAGGCATTTTTTAATTTAATAGATAAATTCTGTCTTAGAAATGAACATGGGAGTTTTTTTTCTGAAACTGTTTATTGTGTCAGACACTTTCTGTAAGTACTATTGATATCATGATAAAATAAGAAGAATTTTCTTGGTAAAATGTTTTATTTGCTTTAATACAAATAGGATATTAAGACTAGATAAGTGAATAATTTGCTATAGGCTGTACATCATTATTTCATAAAACATCATAAAGAGTTTTGGCTCCTCTGCCTTATTTGTTTCAGGTAGGTCTGTCATCAACTCAAGAAATTCTTAATCGACTAAACGATTAGCTGATTTAATCTGCAGATCTGTAAAACTGTATTTCTCCACAAACAAAATCATGTTAACCAAGATGTGTTCATACATTTCTTAAAAATGTGTCATTCAGCATAAAAAATGATAAAAAAAAATGACTAATCAATTAAATAAATTGTAACGGACCAAAATTACTCATTAATGGGCAGTTCAAAGTCCCAGTGAATGTTTCGCTCATCTTTGCATGTGATTGTCAAACAGTACTGAAACAATGGTGACTTTTAAATTCACTGCTGCAGAAGATGCTAATTTGACAGAGCTTGCTATGAGCTCTTTGGATTTGAATTCCTCTGCTTTCAGTTTTTTGTTGACTCCATTTGAGGGAGTGTAATTAATGTGGCAATGGTGTCTGTCCAGGGTGTAGTTCATGTATGGTGAAACACTGACCTCTAGTGGTGATGAAATGTTGTGCAAGTTAATCCACCCCCCCCCACCCACCCCCAACATCAACTGTAGTATGATTGATCATCTATTGCATCATTAGAGAAGTATAACTTTATTAACCAGGCAGAGCTTCCTCTTGGTGAATCAGTAATGTGTGTTTAAGAACTTATAATAGACTCACATCTGTCTGGCTATCAACACAACAATGATGTATCAACATGATGCAAATGCATACATACTGACTTTGAAAGTAGGTTGATTTATGATTCTAGAGCTTCCACTGAATTCTTATTACCTAATATAAAGTGACCCATCAACTTTTGCATACAACTTTCTATTGCAATCATATATTTAGATAACACTAATCATTATAATTGATTAGAAAATACATTTTATAGAATAAGTATGAAACAGGAAAACTAATGTGTGTTTTTGCCTAAATTGCCTCTACTAAAGAATATATACAGTTTATAAGGTATTGGTATGTATTGATCAGATATGATATCTATATGTGAGTGCAAAAACACACCCGTGTTTATAACAATATCTAGGATTAATATTAATGCATGGCAAGTGAAGTCCATTTCTCTCATACTTTGATAAAAATGAATACCTCAGGATTCTGGGAAAAATCCAATTCAGATATTTGCATGTTATTCTTTCAAGTGTCTCAAATATATTTTCTGATGTAGTAGAATGCTCTGGCAGTGATGACGGAAAATTAAATTATAACAAAATGACAAAAATACAATGATTTATCATAGGCACTTTCGTGTGCACAGTCCCTGCTAGACATTGGCGTTGCCCTTTAATGAAGATGCAAAGCACAGCTGTTGTTCTCATACATCACCACTAGAGAGCAGAAAAGTCATGTTAATGAAATCAAAAGCTGAGGGTTTAAAGGTACACTCAGTAAGAAACGCGACCTCAATGTGACACGCGTGCATGTATATGTGATGAGTTTCAGCTTCAGTTATAAGACTAAACAAGTTAATTTACTCTGCAACAAAAGATCATTTTTAGGGATGTGCATTGTTTAAAATGTCTCGATACTTTTGAATCATCACCGATATTAGTAATAATATAAAAAATTCTTTGACTTTCAAAAGAATGCACATTTTTTTCTACCAGATCCGTTTTTTATTTGTTTGTTTTTTAAACAGAAGCCAACATTCCAATATGTTAAATCCTGTCTATCAAGTAGCATTGAAGAAGTTTGCCAAAAATTGCAGTCTAAAATTTGGAAGATTTTATTTCATCAAAGCATTAGTATACAAGATAAAAGCATTTACTGCCACGTTTTGGTCGTCAAAAGTATTGTGTATTGAAGGCTTGATACCCAGCCCTAATCAATATTTCAGGCAGATGCTCTGCCGTCAGTTGATTGCTACCACACCTTTCCACACAAAATCAATACTTATCTTAAAGGTGCCATATTCGATATTCAGAGCATTAATATAGCAGCAAACAGCTATTTGCTATGTAACGTCTACCTGAGCAGTGAATGAAGTCACTCTCCCTCTGTGTGTGTTGTTATAAGAGCCTCTCCACGCTTTGTTTACATAGCCTTGCGTGCTTTTAGCGCATGTTAGTGCATGTGAGTGAGCACCACTGGCTAGCTCATGGTCTCCGCACTGCACTGCTCTCATAATGTGGTAACGCTGTCCCGACATAGGGAATCGTCGCATAAGCATGGCAGCCATCCTCCGGTTCCCCCTCAGGCAAACAATGTGAGCTCTGTCGGCACTTTTGCCGTAGTTTGCACTGTTAGCTGCGAAACGCCGGCTCAGCTGTCGCCAAGTTGAGAACAACTTTGAGAGGCAATAGAAATGTTCAATCTAGTATTAAGCACCTTTCAAGAGCTTTGCCATAGAAAATACCTCACACTGTCACAGAGTAGAATTAATTCCAAAGTTACAATAGGATCTTTTGGAGTCTATTGAATACTAATCAGAGAACATAGATGTATTTTTTTTTTTTAATTCTTGTTTCATTGCATATTTTGCAACTCTGGTTTGTGCAGAAAAGTGTAGCCAAGAAAAGACATTTTGAATGTTGCCGCCAGCCATCAGAGCCTTGACTGTTATTGACAGTAGGACACAGACATGTATGGGATGTGAGAGGTGCAACTAAGGGCAGATAAAGCACTAACAAGCCATCTCCCCCGCTTATGCCTGTCTCTCTTTGAAGTCGAGCTGCATGGCCCTCTGTAGGCCTCTGTGACCCCAAAGTATGACCTCAACTTGGAAGTTTACACTAGA
Organism: Anoplopoma fimbria; assembly: GCF_027596085.1. Classification (NCBI taxonomy): domain Eukaryota; kingdom Metazoa; phylum Chordata; class Actinopteri; order Perciformes; family Anoplopomatidae; genus Anoplopoma; species Anoplopoma fimbria. The sequence goes on from NC_072467.1 coordinate 10,483,748, forward strand.
AGCAAAAACCAATCTAGTGTGCTCCACAGAGAGTATGGATGTGGATTAGATGGGAATGTAGCAGCCATGGGTACGTGTGTGCATTCACATTGCACACACTATTGCGTGTGTGTGTTTAGCAAGAGAGACATAGAGCTCAACAGAGAGAGAAACGAACACTGATAAAAAGGTAAAAGAGGCCAATTAGACACAGAGAGCCCCATTCAGAATGCTGGTGTACTGTAGGAGGGATGTAGTATTTTGAAACTCCAAACATTTCCCAGAGTGAAACCCCACGGTGAAAAGAACTGAGCCATATTGTTGCCTGGTGTTATTCCTTCATTTTGTGCTCCCAATCTCCTCGTGTTACGTGGTGGAAGGTTCAGGATGCTTGGGAGTCACCCTAAGGTTAGCGGCTATGTGCGTGTGAGTGTGCACGTTTTTGTGGTGTATTTTAATTGAAAGTAAACTTCCCTTGATGAGAGGTTTCCAGTAAAAGGTGAGCTTTGTGTAGTTTTGGCGACATGGAGGATGAACTCAAGACTATGAATTGTATCCTCACATGTTATGCCAGTGTGTGGGCAGGTAATGAATGCGAGAGGGAACGTTGTGTTTGAGGAACATGAAAAGCTCTAGATGAATAAGGCTGCGTGGCGAGATCTGCAGCTCAGTATTGCATACACACTCACACACAAACAGAGCCTCATCACTTCACTGTGTATTATGCACAGAGGTTCCAGTGTGTTGGATTACAGGAGGAGAAACAATCCCAGTACCCCCAGCTAACGTTCTGCCTCAGTCCACGTCTGAGCCCCCGCCGGCCTCAGCCTCCGTTGATCCAGACATTGTGGAATATTTTCAGCCCTGGGGCCATGCTGTAGGCTGAGTTTAGTTGGCTGGTTATATACCTTTTATTCAAAACTGTGTGTTCTGTGTCAAAATCAGAATCAAATTGCTGTTTGTTTCTAGCACACATTCACAAGTTTGTTAATTGGTGTTGACACACTAAACAAGAGAGAGTGCGAGACTAATAGGCATATGACCTCATTCATTGTACAGCGCAGTCAGTGCATACTGTAAAAATGTATAATACCAGGAATGGCATAAATGGTGGCAACACTAGAATATGAAACATTGTGTAAAGTACATTCTTTTTTCCTGTGTTAGTATAAATGTTAACCCTCTGTGACAGACTCTTCACCCCCTGGTATTAAAGACATTGCTCTTTTTCCTTGGGGATAATTGGCCTTTCTTCTTCCAACTCGTCACATCAAGATGAATGACTTAATAGGTGAAGGCATGTGGCCCTAATCCACTTAATTAGAACAAATAAATCCAGTAGATTGGGTAAAGGTCACCACAGAAGGTAGCCATTACTAGAACTGGCATCTCGAGTCAATCCGATTTATTGACTGTACAGCTGTGGTGTCTCTTTTTGCACCTTTCTCAATACATATTGCGGATCATTAGAGGCTTCAGCCTGTCTGTTTGCATGAGTGTGTGTGTGTGTGTGTGTGTGTGTGTGTGTGTGTGTGTGTGTGTGTGTGTGTGTGTGTGTGTGTGTGTGTGTGTGTGTGTGTGTGTGTGTGTGTGTGTGTGTGTGCTTGTGTTTTATTAGTATCAGAAAAAGACATATTGTAAAAAAGAAATATATAAATAGATGTGTGAGTCACGGTCTATATCTGCATCTTTGTTCCTATTTGTCTTCAGGTGTGTAACCGCGGATGAGGCTATAATAATGTTTTGTGGTTAAATAAGTAATTCTAAATAATTCTTCACATAAGTATCTTCATTGCGTCTATCTGTCTATCTGTCTCCAAACACTCCCCATTTCACTTCCTGCCCTAGCCCCTCCCCTTTGGCAGATCCACTGGTTGTTCTGCCCATCTGCTCCGAACCGATCCAGCAGTTTGACCCGGCTTTCTCCTCCCAGCTTCTCCTCCCGGCCCTTAGGTACCACCAGGCTGCCACTCTCCATCTGAACCTCCTGTAAACAAATCAGCCAGCCGTCGTGCTGGACTACGAGAAGAGACATCAACTTTCTCCCTCCATAGGGAATGGAGTCTAGTCTAAACACATAACAGCCCCCCTCATCTCACCCCCCTCACTATCTAATGCAACCCGTAACTTGGCTCGATCCTGCACGATGTGATCAATCCGGCATAATGATGTCAAAACCGTGCCCCACCAACACATGCGCCTTTAATCTGCACTGTGGCTGGATCGGGTCTTATACTTGCTGATTTACAGTAACTCAACATTGCAACACCATTTCCTGGAAAGTAGGGCAAAAGTCAGGAAAGCTTTATGTGACTCTAGTGTGCATCCTCATGTGTTTATTTATCTGTCTGTATATATGTGAGGTCTGAGAGAGAGAGAGAAGTAGAAGAAGTGAGAGCATGTGTGAGACCCATATGGGAACAGAGGCCCCAGCGGAGGGGTACCCCAATAGGCTCCAGATATCCCCCGAGCAGTACCCAGCGTAGAGGAACAACTATGGCCTTTGTTGGTCACCCCGTGGATCTCACACACAGTTAATATAGACTTTTCCCACTGACTCTGCCAAGAGTCTGAAGTCATTTAATGAAGTGGCGGCTGAGTTTAGAAGGAGCCAGTGTGCTCGCTGCTCGCGCTGACAGAATGGAAAATGTCTGTGTTATGCAGAGAACAGCGAGTGACAAGAGGAGTGTGTTCTGATACTCACCTCTCTGGACACACACACACACACACACAGAGGCATACAGACACATATGACAAAGCGAGACACTGGGATTATACCAGTACATATGCATTTCTCCTGGATTGTTAAGGCTCATGCGTGCAGGGATACTTCACTGATTCAGACAGGTTTGTAATCAGCTGTGATTTAGTGTAACAATACCAATGTCCCCTTCTGAACTCCTCACAACTTAAATGTTTAAGTGACATTTGGTCTCTGCTTTGTCTCTGTGCGAATGTGAATGTTTTTGTATACATTAAGTGCGACTCTATGGTAAATAAAATTTCTCAAGGCCTAAGCTTGCTAAGCATGCTTTCGGCACTCTGGCTTAAAATGAGAAAGCCTAATTGTTTCACAAATTCTTTGTAGTTATCCCTTTGTCTGCTTCATTTATCAGAGCAAAACCTCACCTTTCATGTCCATTTTCACGGCTGTCTATTTATCCACTTCTGCTATTAATGGACAGTATCTCTGTATGTATTTGGTCGCACTTCTATTCAAGTCCATGTCTTTTCATCTATCTATGGGCAGATTGCAGTCTGTTTTGGTGTCCTATTGTGCAGCTGTCAGTTATTTTCAAAACACTTGAGTGTCATTTGCCTCAGATTCCATCCCTTTCAATTCACGCTTCTTTTCTATGGCTCCGCTATGCGTACATCTCATTGAGCGTGCATCAGCGGGCAGATTCATTCTTCTCTCCTTCTAAAAGCACATTTCTTTTTTTTTTTTTTTTTTTTTTTCATAGCAGCCATAAGCCTCCTTTTTAAATCCTCGGACAATGTGTTTTTGTCCATCCTCCTCTGTCCTTTTCAGCAGAGAGTGCAGGGATTCTCTCTGACTCTCTCTCTCCCTCACTCGCTCTCTTTCTGAGGGCATCTGGGGGGGGACCCCTGAGCGTGGTGCTTCTCTTGAAGCTCAATTGTCCGTCTGTAATGAACCATGAGGAAAGATAACAGAACGAAAATGTAATAATTCATGTGGGCCTCCGTGAGGAGCACGTGGCTAGCGGTTGGCCCGGGCCGTGATAGCCTCCTGCTCGGCTCCCAGAACAATGCGCCGGCCCTGCCAGCACCACTCAACCTGCTCCGGTCCAGCAATCTTGTTCCACTGTCCTCTCGCTGTCCGCTCATCGCTATTCAGAGTCACTTAATGCTGGGAGGCTGTCTGTGATCACTGGCATGCCAGAGCATCTCTTTGGGAAACAAGGCAAACTGTCTCCTTGGACCCACCGTCTTCTTGGAATTCCTTCATTCTTTACCCCTCGCCTCTTGTTTTTATATGTTTGGGCTATTATGTCAAGCTTTTGACATAGAGTTGAGTTTGTCAGTTAAAGGTGCACAATAAATAACTCCTGTCAACTTCTGTCACTGTGTAATGTTCCTTCTCTTTTGTCAATTGTCCTAATTGTGTGTCTTTGCCTGGCAATTTCAGGATGGTTCCAAGAACACAGGGATGTTTTATGCGCTCTAAACACTCTAAACTCTTTACTGGCAATGCCTTGTTGCATATTCAGGCAACACCACACACCTTGGAGCTGTATAGCCTTATACTTTTGGGCACTGAGCTCCTTAGCAGTGATATTTGTGGATTTAATGTCTTGCTCAAGGGCACATGGACACAAACGTTTTGTCATTCAAATTTCTCCCGACACATTTCTCCAGCCGCTCCAGGGATGTGAAATAACATTTCCCCTCCGGTCACAAGACCACATCTCTAACTTCTGTCCTAGTTTCATGGCACTATGGCCCTGATTAATGCACTGCATCTATTTGGGAGCTACTGTTTGCTTGCAACATTGGCAATCAAGGCATTTTGGAAATGTTAAGAATTTAACTTCTTTGACAAGAGTTTGAAACAGCCTGTGACCTTCCCACTCGGCCCCCTTATTCAGTAACTTTCCCAGGGGAAGACTGGAAATGGAAACCAGTGAGACCCAGACTATTCAGTTCACTGTATTATTGAAGGAGAGCATGTACCTGATTGTAATTTAAGTGCACTTTAAAGGCCGCCTGTCTGGTTTTAGGTTGTGCTGCTCTATGACAAATGATGTGGTGTGGATGTTGGTGGTTGAAGATGGCAGTGGAGACTAGGAGGGTGAGGAGAACGAACAGAGACTCGATTGATGCTCTGGACCAGCAGCTTGGGGTTTTGACTCAAAAAAGTTGTGTGTGTGTCTTTATGGACATTCCACTGTATAAGCTCCTGTCTGAGTGTGTGTGTTTGTGTGTTAGTGATGGCCGTCTTGAATATTCCTGTGCTAGTTTTCATGAGAAAAAGACAATAGTGTGATGGAAAACACATCTTTCCCATTAGTTAATCCTCAATTATACACCCCAACTCCTCTCTCAGTTGTGCCTATCATGGTGTTCAGTGCAAAACCAAAGTACCCCAGCTATTACTAAACTATAACTACTAATACATTTTTGCCATGGTAACACACATGTGCATAAGATACAGGGGCAAATCCATTTGAGAACCTTTGTGATGATTTAGGATGCTGAATGACACTTGGAAGGCGGATGTTTCCTTGTTTCTACTCCCTATGATGCATCGCTTCCTTCACTTGAGCTTCATTAATACTTGCCACGTGCAACATGGCCGAAATAAAGCACGATACATTTGTCTCGTGTTTGCCATCCATGGGTAAAATGTGTTGTGAACTAATGATCGAAACCTACGATTTAGATAGATAAAGTGGGATTGCCATTAACCCCTTAGCGTCAAGCATAAATCAAGTTGTAGATTGCATTGAAGTAATACATTTTTAGAGGGTAATAGATTGTTAACATGAATTTGAGTTTCTGAATATGTCCGACCAATTAAGCTTGTGAACCTGACGTCCAGATTTGTTTTACTATTGATCAGAGGTCTTCAACAGGGGGTCCGAGACCCCTAGGGGGTCCGCAGAGGTACTGCAGGGGGTCCTGAAATTTTTGGTTGATTAGACAATTTTTCATATTCTTTTCCCCAAAAATGTTTTCCCCAAATTTAAATGTCTTTAAATACACATTAACATGAATCCAACATATTGTAGCGAATGGATAAATGGAGGCAGAAGATGTTATCTTTCAGTCAGAAATGCACACATTCAGCAACACACAGGAGCTCTCTCAAGCTGGGCACCGGTTCACTCACAGCGCGAGACTAACCTGGACCTGTCCCTCCAAGCCTACTCACTGTACCTTGCACATGTTTAAAATAAAAACATGAATATATGAACCTGTGTATTATTTGAATAGCTTAGTATTGAATGCACAATAACAAGGTATGTTTATACATGGCACTAGGCCCAGTTTAATATAAAACACAATTTTATACAATATATATAGTAGGGGGTCCCTGCTCCATCATCCATACTCCATCAGTTTGGGGGTCCTTGGCCTGAAAAACGTTGAAGACCCCTGCTATTGATAATGTCCAAGTTTAATATTCAACAAGGCAAAATGGGAAAAAACATTCCCCAGGGTCCAATTTGAGTCCTATTACATAGTTTAAAGTCCCAGAAATCCCTGGGCTTGGCTAATAACATCAGGTTTGGTGGCCAGTTAACCAGGTATAACAATATTATAGTGTAAGTACTAACACAGCCCACCAACTGTAAAATATGTTAATAAGTATTGTATTGTTCACTGTTTACTGAATGTCACGGAGGGAAAGCTGCCAAATTGGCTCATGTGGATGTTGCAGTTATTTATTTAGATACTCTGATAACACACAGCAAGCTTTCACTGCAAGGCTAGCTGCCATGCAAGAGTTAGTAGCAGGGTCAATGGCAAGGGCATAGATCATTTTCAGTGTGTGTGTGTGTGTGTGTGTGTGTGTGTGTGTGTGTGTGTGTGTGTGTGTGTGTGTGTGTGTGTGTGTGTGTGTGTGTGTGTGTGTGTGTGTGTGTGTGTGTGTGTGTGTGTGTGTGTGTGTGTGTGACTGTGCACACGTGTGTGTGTGGTCTCAACTTTACACGGAGCTCCAACTTAGCTTGAAAGTTGTGTTGTGTCTCATGACCTTGAACACAACACACCCTTCAGAGGGATGGACAGAGAATGAAGACGGATATAAACCAGAGTGAAAGAGAGTCTTACTGTAAGCGTGCTTCGAGTGTGCCAGTTCACCAGTTTGGTGGTCTTCCTCTGAAGGTTGTTAATTAGTGTAGAATGTAGACTACAGTTCTACTGCCAGCACTGATGAAAAGAGGAAAGGGAGAGAGAGAGAGAGAGAGAGAGAGAGAGAGAGAGAAAGCTGTATAGCTGCCAAAAAAGAGGAATTTGTGATAGGTCGAGAGTGGTTCCAAATGCTGGAGCAAAGCATGGAGACTCCCTTAGTTTCTGCCTCCTGACCCATGTGTTTGCTGCGGGCCCCTTAGCTGCAAAGTCAGACAGCAGTTGTTGACAAGATAAGTAGATGCAGCATTTTGAATGATTTAATTTCAAATTGGGTCTTCAACCATGGAAATTCCTGTGAGTAATCTTACAAACAATGGTGATGCTGCTCAATGTTTACTACCTTTTTTGTGTTGTTGAAGAATAAAGTTGGGTAGGTGGATGTTCAAAAGGTCTAAAATCCCTCTAAAGGTATCGCTCAACAGGTGTTGCTTTGCACGTGTGCCAAATGCTATATGAATGGCTATAGGTCAAATCAGGTGCTCGATCAATGTGACTTCATTCAAGCCATTCATACATGACAACATGTGCAGCTTGCACACAAGCATGCCGAATTGTTGCACTACAGTTCTTAGAAATAACCACGCAGCAACACAAAAGAGAAACCGACATCCCAGTCAGTCCAATCTAGACCTGTCTGTCACCTTGTGAGGCACAAGCTCCATTTCAAACAGAACAGAATAAAGCAGGCTGGTGGATTACATAAGCATTGCAAAGCTTCGCAAAGGTGTTCTCTGGGAACACACATGTAAAGGCTTGCAGATTTGTGTATACTGTAATATTAACAATAAAGTCATTATCCAAATGTACTAGTGTGTCATTACAATTATTCACCCTAACAAGCACACTCACACACACACACACACACACACACACACACACACACACACACACACACACACACACACACACACACACACACACACACACACACACACACACACATACACACATACACACATACACACATACAGCCACCACACCTCTGCTCAGCACAGTACAGATCCTGGGAGCGGAGAGGTTGGATGGAAAACACCATTATGTCATCCCAGTTGCACCCACCCTGACTGGCCACACTGTGGTGCTTTGTGTGCAGCAGACACAGGAGCTGGTAGGATGAATAATTTGATGGATGCTTCACTGTAGATCATGCAGGAGACACTTTATATTATAGAGATAAGAAGAGCTGCAACTAGCATGTTTAAAATATTTATTGAAACATTTATGAATTAATTGATAACTAATTTTATCTATTTATTGTAAAAAAATAAATATATGAAGGTAAAATGCCAATCACACTGTGATTTTTACAAATTGCTTGTTTTGACCAAGCAACAGTAAATAAACAAAGCTATAAGTAATACAAAACGGGAAAAAAATCCTCACATTTGCAAAAACTTCTTTACTACGTTAACTATTTTTCTTGATTAATTAGTTATTTATATTATTAAAAGATGTTTGCAATAAATGTAATAGTTTATTCAACTAACTGTAAATCAAAAAGCTTATAAAAGTCCAGTGGTAACATGTAACTTGTGTTTATGGTACAGAACCTTCTAATAATTTTCCATATAATTCCCGCTCATTCAATCCCTCTCTCCCTCCCTCTCTCTCTTTCTCTCTCTCTCTCTTTCTCTGGTCTGCCTACTAACATCTGCTCCCAGCCAGCCACCTGTCTGCTGTCAAATGCAATATTAATGTACGCCATACACTTGTTAATTATTTCCCCTGAATGTAGCCATGTCAAACCGAATATGCATAACAGGATTGTAAAGAACCATTTTATTAGAGGTGATCACTCTCTTTCTCCCTCCTCTCTTTCTTTCTCTCTCCCTGAGTCCAAATGCCGTTTTTCAGGTCTTTCACTCCACTGAAGTGGTATAGTGTGTGTGTGTGTGTGTGTGTGTGTGTGTGTGTGTGTGTGTGTGTGTGTGTGTGTGTGTGTGTGTGTGTGTGTGTGTGTGTGTGTGTGTGTGTGTGTGTGTGTGTGTGTGTGTGTGTGTGTGTGTGTGTGTGTAACTGTCTGAGCTCAGCGTGCCTTTATACACCAACTAGAGCTTGTTTCCCAGGAGACGCACAACTGCGTGTGCTAGGAGGGTGGCAGAGGGATGGTCGAGGGGGCGGGTGGAGGCGATGGGGTGATGGAGGGGTGGCATGTCGAACCGGTGATGGAAAAGGGGGACTGTCGAGGGGTGAAGTAATGAGAGGTGTTGTGGGAGGGGGAGCTGCGGAGGGGGTGGCAGCAAAGCGAGGCGAGGCCAGGCGGGTGGCATGGCAGTGGGGCCTCCTTGTGTCCCGGTCCCCCCTTGTCCCTCCTGGTCGCTTTTTAGCGGACAGCATCTGCAGCCTGCTTTACATGCAAAACACACCCTGCAGAGAGGGCGTCTACACATGGGGCTAAGGGGGCCAGAAGAAAAGCATTCCTGAGGCAGCGCTGGGAGAAGAGGGAGGTGGGTCTCCTCAGCAGCCTCTCTCCACCAGTGTCTCTCCCAGATGAAGCCGTGGGGGGATGCGGTAATGAGGGATGAGAGGATAAATTCATTGCAGATTATTTTGCCTTGGTTCCGTCTTGAGCTCATTTCCATGCACAGTTAAGGCTATTGTTTTTTTTAATTCCTTCATTCAAACCAGACCCGACACTATCTTCACCAACTTCGCACTATTTTTCCTGTTCAGTCCTAGGTGGAACATGTGCAGACAGCAGAAAGACAGTGAGACTTTTACAAACTAAAACAACAGAGATTCGAGTATCAACTAACTTTCTGCCACGATTCTATTGTTTTCCGCCTCTTGCCCCAGCTTCCTAACCATGTCTCCTCACCAGAGGGGAAGGCTCACAGTTGTCCCCCGTGCTGGCAGTATGGTGTCCCATTGTTAATAGAGGAAAAAACATTAATGGAGAACCGAGGCCTAATATTGTAATCGTGTATTTTATTCCATGGCTTTCTCCTTTTCCCTTTTCCTTCCATTATGCCTAGTGTTAAGTCACTGCGCTGCCCCGAACAATGTATCCAACACTAACCAGATGTCACGGCATGTGAGTCATCTCATGCAGAGGACACTGTGTGTGTGTGTGTGTGTGTGTGTGTGTGTGTGTGTGTGTGTGTGTGTGTGTGTGTGTGTGTGTGTGTGTGTGTGTGTGTGTGTGTGTGTGTGTGTGTGTGTGTGTGTGTGTGTGTGTGTGTGTGTGTGCTCGAGGGAATGCCACCTGCCAAGGAAAGAAGGCACATTCATACACTACAAATCCACACACCTGATATTTTCTGATAATATTATGCCATATTTGCGCAGGTTGCACGTCATTTCTTTCAAGCTAAGTCACAGTATGCCAGCAAACAGTGTGTTTGAGAAGCATTGGTGAAAATACCACAGAGACACTTTAAGGCTTATGTCTGCAGGCATTGTAGTCAGCGCTGGATTGTCATTTTATGCCTTCATCTCTTGAGTCAGCTTGAGGTCATCGAATGTCTTGGCTTTATGTTCTTTGCCAGTGACTGAGGTAAGGTATAATTGACTCATTGTAGGGATTTAGGAAACTCAAATGACATTTGGTGGTGTTTCATCTGACTCAGGATGGGTTGTCTTCCTTTGTCGGCCCTGACGGGAAAATGGGAAGAAATGTAAAATGTGGTTCTGGTGCCACTATTCTTTGTCAGTCAATTTGTCTACTGAGAGATGCCCTTTCATCTTCGGTCTTTGTATACAAGACTCACAGCAGATGTCTTTATTAGTGTGCAACTTTAACATACTATTCTTTAGTCGGTGTGCCATACTGCTAAAGGTTCATCAGGAAAAATGAGTTAATCGAAACGGAATTGGCCATATTTTCACTCTTTCCTCACATCCGTCTTCCCTTGTGTCTAGCCTTACATCCCACCATATTTAGATTAAATACGTGCAATGATGTGACTCTCAGGCTTACTACTCGCATGACAGGCACAAAGTTGTCATTATTGATCATATTCAAATCTGTCTTTTTCTCTACAAATTATTTTCTTCTCCATTTCTCTAACTTATTTCGTCCTCTCTCCAGCAAAGCTCCTATAAAGACCGCCGTATCCCATCAGACTTCTGAATCAAGTCCTGTTAAACATGCAGCAACAAGCTACTATTGCAGCCCTGTTTCTCATTTTCAAATGACTGACCGCGCTGCTTTCACTGTCGGTGTTTGTCCTCTCAATTCCCACAGAAGGAAGCTTCCTCTTTCTTTTTTCGATCCCGGCAGCAGAAAGGAATCATGTGAGATTGCTCTCTTTGTGTAACTAGTGTGTGCAATAATAAGCTAAGGAAATGAGTGCTATTGCCTCACTTTATGTTAACATTATACATACATCAGGAGGTAGATTACTGCCGGCTCAGGTTTCAAAGCCCAGGCCATCACAAGCAGTAGTTTATGGAAGAGATGAATTAACTGTTTCCATGCCATCATGTCAATCAAACCACAGTTCGACCCCTGTCTAAATGAATACATCTTTTCATTCACCGGAGTGGAAATTGTCTCTGTGATTTACTTGACTGAACACAAAAAAAAACTGTCTGCTAAGGGAATAGCAGGAGTACACTGTAAGTCAATCAGCATGTTTGACCTGCTAGAAAATAAAAGTTTAGCATCCACAGCTCCCTCTCTCTTTTATGGCAAGAAAGGATCCTCAGGCTTCCATTTCGGAACAGCAGTATAAAATTCCAAGAAAGTTGTCCAGCATGATGACCAGATACCACTGTACTCCAAACCTCTGACGCACATCAGGAAGCCCCACACAAAAAAACCCTTCTAAAGAAGAACTGCAGCGCTCAGTGTTGACATTTTTGTCCTGCTTAGAATATATGGTGTTGGCGTGAGTAAGGTCCCACGTCAAGTTGTATCTCCTTAAGAGGGATTTTGCACCATGCTGTGACTTTCCAAAGAGACACTTGCATTTGTTAAGCATGCTGCAGATGCAAAGGTTATCATTGGTGGACCTCTGTGAGCCATTCAGGGCAGTTAAAATGGCAGCAAACACACAACACATTTACACAGTCGCTAATCATGGATTCATGAAAAATGATCATATATAATCAACTGTATACAGCCCTAAAGTTTCATATGCATTGCGTTGAAGTCTGCATAGATGCATGCTTATGCGGCCGTTTGCTCATGAACCACAGTCTCCAAGAAGCTGCTGGGAGACCTCAATAGCACTAGTTGCTGCAGCTGGGGCTGTTGAGCTGACTGGCTGATTGAATAGCGGACTGGCTGGTCCACTGCTGTGATCTGGGCCAAAAGAGGAACTCCAGGACTCATCTTTTGTGTCCTCATCCAGCACATACCTCACATGCTTTCTGCACACTAGAAAGGAAAAAGCCAGCATTTATAGCCTTGATGAATCTTCACCTGATTCTTTCTGTGCCTTCTCTGTTCGTTCTTTATCTCTTTCACTTTCTCTCTCTCTCCTGTTTCTCTCCATCTAACTCTTGCTTACTTTTTTCCTTCTCTTGCAGTGGTAAAGAAAGCCTCTGTCATGCCCAATTCCAGATGTCTAAGTTACTCTGAAGGGAAGAGGCGAACCATTGTATAATTACAAACGTACACAATTAAGATCCGATTTTAAGACCGGCTCTAATCTTGGTTGGATGCCTCTCTTGGCCGCCCAGAGACTGAGCTTTATGTTGTTGTGCAGAGCGAGTGCATGCTCGACTGCGTGGCGCCCTCAAACGGAAACTCCTGTAAAATAATCCAGTCTTCTCTTTAAAAGGGGATGTTTTATTCTGCTGTTTTGGAATTTGTGCACTTCACAATCAATGAGGTCTCCAATGCTCACACCCCCCATTGTGAAATGCTGTGTGTGTGTGAGCAACGTGCAGATATGCCTGCGTAGATTTTATGTGTGTTTGTTTGTGGTTTGGTGCATCTTTATGCGTATATATGTCAGAAAAAGCTCCAGCAAATTCATATGCATCTCATTAATGCAGATGACAACACCCCAAAAGCTTGGGAAAAAACAAACGGCAATAAAAAACAAGCAACAATACAATCACAGTAAAATTCTTGAATGGTGCCATTTCTTAAATGAACAACAGAACCCATTCATGGGATTTTTATGATGGTTTACATTAAATGTTTGCCTTGGGTTTGTTCTTTGGATGTTGTATTTTCATCATAGCTACTAATTGTGGGTCTTTTATATCTGTGAGGGCAGATGTAGCTGCTTAAAGTCCCTGTTCATTGCCTGCTTGTGCCTGTTCCCTGCAATATCTGAGTGGTCTTTTCCAGCATCATGTATGATGGCCCGCAACAAGCTTGCATGAGAACCCAGACGTTCATCTACTCTATGTTCAGACTTGCTGCTTTCCTGCAGAGTTAAGCTTCATTTTAACTTGATACCTTCCTTGAACTCTGCTGGAACCTTATATGATATCTCTTCTCTCCTCTCTGTGTGCTGAGCTTCAACAGCTCAGTGCTTTATCCTGTTTACAGTTGTCGAAAATAGTTTGTCTCCTTTTATCCTCCTCCCTTTTAAGTCACACTTCTCTGACACCAAAGACGAGATGGAAGCCACAAGTGTTCTCTCCCTGTAATTTTCCATGTCTCCCTACGCGCAGAGCATGAGCAGATGGAGATGCAGCTCACTGTCCACATGTGTGCATGCACACGTTAATCTGTATGTGTCGCAAAATAAATCCATACATTAACTTTCTAAATCTCTACCCTTGATTTTTCTATATTCCTTTTTGGTGATGTACCCTACATGTCATAGTGCGATGTTGCAACCACTGTTCACTGAAATCTTAGAACCTGAAATAAACTTGATCACTGTCTGCAATTCCTCAACTACACCCCCCTTCCATACACTTCCCCCTTTGTCCCCACCCACCCCTCCTCTCCAGCGTTGATCAGGGGGACCTGGCAGGTGATGCCCTGTGTCATTTCTCCTTTGACAGGATAGAAACATTTCCTGAGCCCCTTCTATCCAGCCTCCCTCCACACACACACACACACACACACACACACACACACACACACACACACACACACACACACACACACACACACACACACACACACACACACACACACACACCACCCCCCAGCCAGACATCCCTGTCTTGTCCCAGCTAGCTAGCGGCTGCAGAGCGAGGGGAACAGGAGGCCCCACCACTGGGCCAGCTGTTCCAGACCCACTCGCCGCCCTGGGCCCCACATTCCCTCATTCAAGGGAGCTTTGTAGTTCTGACATCTTGGAACAGTTGAGCAGCTCAGCTTCTAATGCTGCTGTAATGGTGAGAGAGAGAGGGGGAGACCGAGAGAGAGAGAGGGGGGGGGGGAAAAAAAGAACGAGACAGGCTTTATGTGTGCTTGCTTGTTACGCTCAATCTCTCCACTCCTCCCTCGCTCTATCCCTTCAGCCCCCTCATCTTGAATCCCTTTACTGTACTTTTACCAGGCAGCTACTCTTGGGTGTTTTGGTTACATCCCATGCCCATCAAGACTCCACTACAGAGCATTTTATGCTGTCCTGTGTCTGTACCATATTGTCTTGACAGTTCTGCAGTGTAATAATCCTTCATTTTCCATGCAGCATATCGTAATGTTCCATACAGTCTTGTATCTGTTAGCTGCAGTCTGTTCCCGACCCAGACAGTCTGAGCCGCACTGTGGTGTACTGTGTTTGTACCAGGCACCTACTGTATTTGTCGGAGTCTGCTAGACTCCTGGTTAGGTCATACTTGACTGCACTGTGCCGAGCTGTACTTTGCTGTGTAGCTGGTGTCTTTTGCCAGCAGTGGTGTCCTGACCCTGTGCAGTTAGCCTCTTGTGAACTTTGAGGATATCAGCTGTTGGGACGTTAGCTAGGATGCACTGGCGTTGAAGCGGATCACAAAAGTGATCGCGGAGCGAACTAACAGAAAAAAGACTGGAGCAAATGTAACTTTATATATAAAATAATAATTTCTACTCATCCAAAAGTCAGTGAAAACCGTCTAAATGTCTTAATGTTATCGCTTCACTTTACTAAGGTTATCTACAGTGATGATTTACATAAAAACACATACATCCAATGATGAGGAAATAAAAGACTATATTATATTATCCATAAGGACCAACTATGGTCCGTTACACCACTAAGAAGTACTGTACTGTTGTGTAACTGTCACCTCTTCCATATTCTCTGCCACACTGTTTCACTCTCAATCCAGCTGTCAATTTCAACAGGGAGAGTTGCCTCTGGATCAAGCAGAAAGCAAGATCACAGGAGTAAGTTAGATTTTATTTTTGAAGAAAGTACGGGTACAAAAAAGTGTTCTGTGCAACTTGTTTCATGCCGCTGAGATGTGTTCATGTAATGTAGCCCCAGTGTTATCTGCCTTAACTGCAGCCTAAAGCCTGCGGCTGAATCAATAATGACTTTCTCTCTCATGTCTTAAGCCATAAGTTCGGCATGAAGTTCAGTATCAATACTGAGTGCCAATGCTTTAAGCCAGTCAAGAAAAGCGTGCGCTCATCTTTGTTTTGGCAGACGACGCCTTTTACCTGCCAACAGCGTGCTGCTGTTGTTTGCACTTAAATGGTTTCTGCTTGTTCGTTTGGTATGCCTTTATTCCCAGAGCTATCTGATGTCACAACTTATAATATGGATGATTGGCGTAGTTCCCATGGTGCTAAGTTTTAGCTCGCTGAACTCCAGGACTTTTGCCAGCCTTGCACTTTACATGGCCTCATTTCTCCTCAATGACATGCCATTCAGGAAAGGCCAGTTTTATGGGGTAATCAAGAAGGTTTATCTGAGGTTATGGAATTGTAGATCTCAAGACCAGACTAATTGCTCTCTCCACTCCCTTGTCACAGTGCAAGGGCTATTTGCTCAGGCCACTTATCCGCTGCAATCAGTTCAAGTCACTTTTGCTCCACAAAAAAACTTCATGGGAAACTCGGTCTGATCAGGTGCCAAGAGAGGTTTAAACAACTCACCCCAAAACAGTGCGGTGCTCACATGCTTGTTTTTGTGTATATATGCATAAGTACATGTGTTTTTCCTGTCTTTCATGCGGCAAAGTTGTGTGCCTCAAAATCATAGGGCTACTCAAAATTCAGAAAATCTTGATTTGCAACAAACAAACTGGCCACATAGCTTGCAGGAATCCTCTGGTCAATGACATGCAGACCTTTTAAATTCCTCCAAGTGCAACTCCCTCAATAGTCGCACTGATGGAGCTTTCCTACGCAGATAATGCATATTTTGCTCTCTCATTCCACTGTCCTGCAGATGCATTACACATATTCAATGAATATCCTCTTGTTTGAATTCCGTAAGCAGCAGAAAAAGAGTGTCTGTATATGAGAGAAACAGAAGCATGAATAGAAAACAGGACCAAGCGTGTAAGATGTTTCCTTACATGTTGTAGTACCTTCTTGTGACCTTAAGATGGAACTGCTGCATTCATTTTAATGCTTTCCCTAGTAAGAGTGTCCACATGCCATAATGATTATACTGGAATATACAGTTAATCAAGTAGTGTGAGCAGAAATTCCACATATGTACAAGCCTTGATATGGGCAAAATGAATGAATAAATGTGATGACCCCAAGGCTTGAAAAATGTGATCTCAAAATTTGACATATTAAAGCACCAACTGATTTAAACTAGACAACAGTGACAGCACAGTTACACCATGACATGCTCAGGGGCTTCCAGGAAATCACATGTGTACAAAAGGCTTATAGTGACTGTATAAAGAGAAAGAGACGTAATCATGCACAAAATCATGGTGCCTAAAATGCAGAAATGTTACCTGGTAATCCTAATCTTGAGTTTCACTTCACGTCCTAATCCTAACAGTATTCTCAGTCCTGACGCCAACCTGTTTCTATATATAAGCCCAATATTAACTCTGATCCACACAATTAATATCAGGAGACTAACAAGAAACATGTGGGGTTTGAAAAGGGGCATTCAACCAATTTTACACAAAGTTTACACAGTTTACTTTTCATGAGAAGACAACTCAGCCTCTGAAAACAGTTTGTCTCCTCTGGCTTTCTACAGCCTTAAAAGAATAACCCTAATGATGTCATCAAGGTAATCATTTTTTTAACAGGAAGTCTGCGTTAAAAACTTGAGGTGTGGAGTTTGAATGTGGTGAGCATTTAGGAGACATTTGGGATTCTAATGGCACGTGCTATCCAGTTTCATTATTGGAAATGTAGGATTCCACACTTGAGGCTAAAAGCCAGAATAGCCTATGCTACTTCGATTTTAACAAATCTATTTTTTTATATCAGCCCCCCAACTTTATGGAAGTGCAATATTAAAGCATTGGACTACCACTTAAATGACACCTAAAAAGCCAGTGGCATGATTTCTTTTAAAATTTAAATATATACATTTCAATTGTACTTAGTGTTTCAAACATGTTACAATATGAAATATGATTAGTTAAATTGTATTTATTTCACATGGTTAAATAATAAATGACTGGTTTGAGCATTAGTTTAGATGAAACAGTCAGCAACAGTATCTGATGTATATTGATAAAATTGATTTACATCATTGATAAATATATATGATTCATCTCACCGACTCAACCCGCCACTTCTGAGATGCCATGGTGCTGTTACCCTGAGTGTCTTAACTGTTTCACTAAGTGGAGTAAAACGCTGGCAACCTATTAATGATGTACTCACTCCATTGAGACCAATTATCTCCACCCACTGTGGCAGGTGTAAAAGCACAAAGAGTGAGCTCATAAACGCTGGGCCAATTTAACTGTCCAAACATAATTGATTTTCTTTTAATATTCACCACGATCGACTGAGGCCAAACACAATACATACATCTTAAATTCCACCATATGGCACGACAGCTCAACCACCTGCACTGCCTCTGAGTCATTTTTTGATTGTGTTATCGCTGGTGGTAATTATAATAACACAAAGGAAGAACATAGCGTCAGATTTATGTAGTGAATACAATGCACAGAATAGAGTGTATACATTTGACATATGTATGTATAGAATTTCACAACAAAAGCTATGTTTGAGCAGTTTGGAGTTTTTTTTCTTTCTTTGTATTGGTGCAAAAAGAAAACGGGAGAAGTATCCAAGACAACACTAAGTAAACAAATTGACGTAAAGAGCTTGACATGGTACATAATAAACAAAACAAACAAACAAAACAAAACGATAAGGATGAAATAATACGCATAATATTTCTAATAATATAATATTAAATGATGACAGATTTAATGATAAATATGTCAATTATTATTATTATTATTATAAAAATGGTAATAACAAGATTTAATACATATTTTGAACATACAAATAGTCAAATAACTGGGTGGTAATAATACAGAAAGAATGAAAACAAATTAATAATGAGTGGTTAGATAAGTGTCAGCTATTGTAGTAAGGAGGGTCCTGACAAGACTAGGAAAAGGTAGTTAATTGGGTGAGGATTTGTCCATATGTGTTTTTATGTACAATGATTTGTGCTTTAACAGTTAGATGAGTAATATTCATAAATGGGGCCCAACAATTGTGAAATGTATCTATTTGGTTGTTTTTTAATGCCATTTTTCTTTCTGTTAAAATGTACTAGGATAAAAGTGTGCCACTGGGATGTTGGGAGGTTATTTCTATCTTTTCAGCTGAGCAATATTGTTATTTTGTTTTTTTAACTGTCTGGGGGACTAGTATGGATTGTTCATATTTCAGTCGTGGTTAAACTGAGGAAAGGTCTCCTAAAAACATATAGAATGGGAGACTGGAATGCTGCTACTTACAGTGGAGGATATGTTATGGGCATCTTGTACAGAATGTTTGAATGATCAGGCAGAGCTAGGTGGCATGAAAATAGTCATCTGTAGTGTTTAATGTGCAGTGCGTACAGGTGTTGTTGCCAGTGAGTCCCATTTTATGTAGTTTTTATTGTGTGAAGTGAACTCTGGGTAGATTTTGTATTGACTAAATTGCAGTTAGGAGTTATGGGTAATTGAGAAGGTATAATTTTAGATGCACATCCAGGCATTGCTATTGATGTTGACAGCAAGTCTTTGACCAGTCTTTGACCAGAGCAAGATTTTTGTCTGTTGTTATTATTACTAAGTTTGTACAATATTGAGAAGCGCTTTTCTGACGTCCATTGTTGGTTAAACAATGGAGGTGGTTTCAGTATGTTGTTGGATGTGCTATTTTGTTTTTTTAAACAGTGCTTCAGTTGTGAATACTTCCAGAAGCTATTACTACCTATCTCTTTATCTCCTACTTCTCTGTATTAGTGTTTTGTAAAGAATGACTGAGCCATGATCAAGTGAGGGTTACAGATGTTCAATTCTTTGTAATTCCTGCTCTTTTCCATGAATTAAATGCAAGGGTTTTTTTTAATCTGAAAGTCTGGGTTGTGCTAGATTGGGTTAAATTAATTTGTCTATTGTGGTATGTCCAGTTAGTGGGTTGAATTTCCACCAAGCTGTCAGAGCGACTGCTAATAATGTTTTTTTTAAATACTTATGTTCTAATTGACTGGGTAGCATAATTTGCAAGGAAGTTGAATCTGAAATTTGGACCGACTAGGGCTTCATGGTCTATGGATTTTTTGCAGAATATTTTTAATAAGGATATTTTGAATTTTGGTTTCTAATGTCTCCGATAGGATTTAGTTAGGATAGAGCCTAAAGTGTTATACTCAATTTCAATAGAAATTGTATTTAATGTTACCTGTTTTGTAGACACAGTATTTGAGTTTTCTGAATTTTAGATTCAGAAACGTTTATGGAATAGTCTAAAATTTATAATGAGCAGAAATGAGTTTGAGGACTTCTGGAATGGCTGTTAAGAAACTTGTAAATTAAAGCAGGATGTCATCTGCATATAAGCCAATTTCGTGGTGAAAATGTCCTGATGATAAACTTGTGATACGAATGTGCAAGAGGTTCAATGAAAATGGCAAACAGTAACAGAGAGGGTTGACATCCTCGTCTTGTGCCCTGCTTCATTGTGAAGCGTTGAGAGATGTGATTGTTGGTTATAACTACAGCAGATGGTGAGTTGTAAAGTTTTCTAACCCAAATAAACGAATGACTCCCCATGACCAAGTTTATTGAGAGGTTATGAAAAGTCTAGTTGACTTTATCGAAGGCCTGCTCTGCATTATAATGTATGGTAGATGTTAGTGGATGAGTATCTGTCCTTTATGAAAACTGTTT
Source organism: Anoplopoma fimbria (assembly GCF_027596085.1). Lineage (NCBI taxonomy): Eukaryota > Metazoa > Chordata > Actinopteri > Perciformes > Anoplopomatidae > Anoplopoma > Anoplopoma fimbria. The sequence continues at coordinate 10,503,785 of NC_072467.1, forward strand.
AGTCTGGATGGATTTATGGAGATATGACTGATTCTGATATGATTGCTAGTATTTTTCTAATTATTTTATTCTATTGTTGAAGGTGAGAGTAAGATTTTTGACAGATTTGAGCAAAACTGAGATAAGTGCTGTATTCATGTGTGTAGGTACAGGTCCTTATTATTATTATTTTTCATTGAGCTATGAAATCAAATCTACAAAGGAGATATGAGTTGCCAGTAGTGCTTATATAATTCTACTGGGTAGCCATCAGAACTAGTGATTTATTGTTAGAACAGAGTGCTAATTCCTAGATCTTCCCTGCAGTTAAGTGTTTTGAATATGGGGCTTGGCATAAAAAAGGTTTTTCAACTGCAAATCAGAGTCTTCCCATTTTAAATTGTTTTTTTTCTTCAAATATATATTTTTTCTTGACATGACTGGGCAGGTCCCAAGTTTTCATCGGTGTGAAACCTGATCTGTGGTCACAGATGGATCAGTTTGCAGCTCTCAGAAGCTTAATGCATATGCATCTTGGAGCTCTGGAGGTTTTCAGGCACTGGGTATTTTCTTTGACACCCACAGGTGTGCAACCATCTGGGGTCTAACCGTTGAACCAGTCTCCCTTGAAAGATAGTCTCCTCTCTGCCAGCCAAACCAACGATTCACTTTGATCGAGTCCCACCTTGCCTACTCAAGGACCCAATCCTCCTGTAGCATTCATTAACTGTGAACGTGTGTGTATGCCCTGCACAACAGATAGAAGGATAATTGAGGATGAGTCATGTGTTAGTGTACTATATGCATGTGCATGACTGACCCATTGTATGTGTGGTTTTATGTAAAACTTAATGTCCATGTTTACATTTTTGTTTGTACGGTCGTTGGTATGCGGATGTGAAGCAATGTGTGGGTAGTTTCCCCTACTTAAACCACACATTTCAATAGAACAGCACATGGTCAATTTCTAACTTTGTTTTGTCTATCAAAGTATTTTTTTAGGTCACCGTGCTATTTACACTGAAGCCTCAGCTGTGACAAATATCATCATCACAGTATCTTTAAATTATATTGTCGTTCATATTGTAATGCTTTCTATAGATTATCTGCAGTGCAATACTTTTGACTGTTTTCAAAGTATGCATAGATATAATACCTTGCAGTTATGCAGAATAATGACATATGCTACCAGTAATTCTGGCCCTCATGGTTGTCACAGTACATATAACCTAAAAGTTGTGTGTGAGAGGCACCAAAGTAACCGTTGTCAAGCTACCAAAAAGCAGAATGGAAACACAGTGACGCAGTGAAGACTACATGCACGTCCTGTTCTTGGTATTCATTATTTGGAGGATTTCTAGGAATGTGAGGAAATTGGTGTTTTGGGTTGGTGTTTTCTATTTCCTGTTTAGTTGGTTTTTTGTATAGCTCAACATAACTCATAACCATACACAACTGTTGTTGCCACTCATCTTATAACAGTTGTCATATGTTTAGGTTTGATGTTGAAGGTTGCTAGTTTAAAGGAACTGTTCACCCCTAAATCCTTTCCTCCACATAGTGCCATTTATTCATCTTGATTGCTTTGGTGGGAGTTGCCTGATTTTGGATATATTTTCTGTAGAGATAGCTGCCTTATTTCCAATATAATGGGACTCGGCTTGTGGTGCTCAAAGCATCCTCCCCAAATAATTATATCAAATAATAATAATAATAATAATAATAATAAACAATAATAATAATAATAATAATAATAATGATAATAATAATAATATGTAATTTAAAATATACAATAATAATAATAAAATATGGTTGAAAGAAAATAGTTCCTGTTTTTTTTAAACTCAACAGCAATTTCTCTTTCCAGAAATCATGACGTGTTTAGTTAAGATATTCCACAGACCTTGTTTTCAGCATTTTCATGTAGGAACTATGGTTGAAAGAAAATAGTTCCTGTTTAATTTACACTATCCACAGCAGTTAAGGTTTAAAATTTGCGTGAAAATTTCGTTTTTTTTAGGGATAAATCTTTATCTTTCAGAAGAAAATCACACAGCATATGTGTGAGGGATGTGTACTGGCAAGAATCTGGCAATACGATATGTGTCATGTTACGAACTTAATTTTAGGATAAGTGCCATTATATAAAGAACAAACCGCCCTATGCATAAAATCTGATAAAAAAAATTGACATCTAACATCCAATGCAATCTAATCCACTGTTGTAAATTTATAGTCTAAAATTTATAATGAGCAGAAATTAGTTTGAGGACTTCTGGAATGGCTGTTAAGAAACTTGTAAATTAAAGCAGGATGTCATCTGCATATAAACCAACTTCGTGGTGAAAAAACGTGGTAAATTATGAGTTAAAAATCAACCATAATGTCATCATACTCAAGTGTATCAATATTTCTTACATCCCTAATGTGTGTGTCATGTGACAATGAATAAAAAATTGGCTCACCACTTTGCCTTTAAGCAAGAGAGAAAAAGCTGACCAAAACTGAAAAGCTCACAAATGTTTTTGGAAGTTTCACTAGCCGGCCAAAACAACAATGAACCAAAACCCAGAAAATTTACCTTAAATTGGATCCGGACATCAGTGTAGGATGAGGGGTTTGGGGAAGACAAGTTATAGACCTCTACTTCTTGTATTTTTTTTTAAATTAAATATTGGTCATGATGTGCTCCACTTGAGTTAGTGACTAAAGGTTTGAGGTTTGGTCACGATCACAAGTACTGAAGCATGGCCACAGGATACGGGTATTGATAAGAGTATTATCTCCTTGGCTCAGGCCTACTATTTTTAACGCTGATATTTTGTTTGTTTCACAGAACATGTGTCATTCTGGTCTAGTTCTGGAAACAATGTATCAGACAAGCATGTATGCATCTAGTGTGACATCTATATTCTTTGGTAAATTTCTTCATAAGCAGGTATGCACATGCGGGGAGGCTAATTTTGATCACTATTGAAGGATGCATTCTGTCTTTGCATGGGGGTATTAGGTGAAGTGGGTTTATAGGAGTCACGTTTCAGGCTATTTGCATTGAGTCCTGACATCCACCATAACAGCTCAATACCAAAAAATGAAATATGAATTAGTGGTTATATCAGAATATGCTAATTTTTGGCAGTTATACTAGTGCCGGGAAGGATATCAGTGAGATTATTTCATAAGAGACTGTTTCATTAGATATATTGCTACATATCGAAACAACACACAAAATAAACTGAACAGAGGAAATGATTTGGAAATAGTGTGTTCAAGTTTCCTGTTGGACACCAAATGAAGGGTATCACTTCACTGATGATGGGTAAATCTTTAGAGTAACATTTGTTGCTGACTAAACAAGAACAGATCCTAGAAATATTAAACTTACAGGAGATATCCCTGCAAGCCTAAGGTGCTTGGAATGAGATGTATTTTGTATCCATTTACAATGGTGAAAAAAGTATTCAGGTCATTTAGAAATATCAATAATACATTGTAAAAAGTACTCAGTTACAAGTAAAAGACTTTCATTTAAAATCAACTCAAGTAAAAGTACAAAAGTATTCCATTACCACTCATTATTGACTCATTGTACAATACATAACTTCAATTTTTTTTGCAGACCTCAATATTGTCAGGTGTATTAACTTGTGTAACTATACATCATTATTTCTTTGTTGATTTATATTTGGTATTAATAATCTGTATCAGCAAAGTAACTAAAGTTATCAAATACATGTGATTAGTTAAAAAAAGCTAAATATGTATATTTATTTAAAATATTAAAATAAAGTACATGTACCTCACATCTGTACTTAGTTATAGTACTTGAGTATAGTTACATTTCAGCATTGCATATCTGTATATGTGCGTTTATTTGAACTCTGTGTCTGTGTTTGCACTTTTATAAATTCAAAATACTCACATCCACCAACCCACCTGGACAGAGACCACCTTTTGTGTGTTCATTTCCACATGATTTGATTTCAGGATAGCATTCATCCAAGAATGCGTCTCAGAAATAAGACACCTTGACGAGCCATTGTGTATGGTGTAATGGCGGTGAGCAGGAGGCCTCAGTTTGAGCTGGTGACTGAAGGTTTGAAGTGTGTAGACAGTAGACCTGGTGGGATAAGCCAGGGATTAGAGAGGGGAAAAGGTTTTTTTTTCTTTCTTTGACAGCATCATTGCTATATTTGTAAAGGTGGACTCTGTAATGTTATTCACAAATAATAAAACGTACAGAGTTATATCCTTATAACTTTAAGAGTGTTAGGCTTGGGGAAATACTCGTAATGAGTATTGCAACCAAGCCAGGCAACTATCTACTCGCCGTGACTTTGAGCAAAGTTAGTCCGCCATGCAATATTGCCGACTGAACCTTTAATTAGTTGGTTCTTCATTAAGTTTTGGAATGAGAGCAGACACTCTGGGACTCCTTAATCCTACCTTGTCAGTCAAATGGCCCGATCAAACCAGTCATTAGCAGTATTTCACTCTCCACTGCAAACAGGGCTCAGGGGGAAGTTGAAAAGAGTTGAGAAATGATCTTGTCATTTACAATAAAGCCAACGTAATTCCTCGAGTAACCAACATGGGTGACATAACACGTCCATCAGACACTTACTAGCTACTGACAGTTTCAGTGTTGCAGTTCAGACAAGCTGTAGTGAAAATTATTGGAAGCAAGGCTGGCTTAATATGAAGTGAAAAACTGATGTATGAGTGGAGAGAGAATGTGAGAAAGAGCGATGTGCCACATCAATTATTTGTTACTTTTGTTACCGTGGTGATAACAGAGTGATGCATCGTCACGGCCTACTTGTATTCTTGGCGGTGAGGTTAATGACATAAGGGTGTTCACACTACGCTGTATGTAGCTTGCTGGAAGTGAAGCCTGAAAGCATTTGTCACTGTGAAGCAAATATTATTATGACTATCCAAGGTTTTCAAGTTATGAACAAGCTACTGAACTTTTTTCCGTGGAATTAAACATATGGTTTCACATCTTTGGTACATAATTTGTCTCCTTCTGCTTTTTTTTTTTTTTTTTTTTTTTTGATTTTGACAGATATGAGTTTTGGGAATTAGTTGAAAGATAAATGGAAGAAAATTGGTCCAAAGTGGTGTGTGGTCCACCTGTGACAGTTGCCGTGTTACTTATGTATCAGTCTGCTGCTCTTTTAGAGGGGGGCCTAGAGAGGACATTGGTCTTCAGAGATTTCCATCAGCCGGCGACTCAGATTTTAGAGCCATCTGGCACACCGAGGCTGTGGCTGTGCAGCTTACCTTGTAACTGTGGTCGGGGACGTTTGACTTGTGCTTTCAAGGTCGTGACCCCCAGCTCATTTCCTTCCAGGCGGCCATTCTGACAGAAGGGTTAAGTTTATATGATACCCCTGGATAAGTGCTACTTGAAAGTGCCAAGTTTCTGGAATCGGCCCTCTCAGCTTTGATACTCTGGTTTCTGTTATGACCCCTCTCCGTCCATATTGGCCCTCGGTCCATCTGGACAGGCCCCACACACATTATTAGTACCTGGCTTCCCACCCCAATAGGAAGTTATTTAGTCCCAGATTGCAAATAGTTTTTTCCTCATCATCTAATTCTGCATATGGCCAAAAATAATCACCTCATAAACTGTGCAGTTACTCACGGTTGATACTATGATGTAAACTTTAAATTACGTTATAATATTAAACTTATAAAACTTTTGCGGTATGCTTAAGTGTTAAATAGTGAGATAATGTTGCTAATTAAAATAATATTGTAAAAACAATAATATAGAACTATAAATAATGATAACAAGCATTTTTCCAGGTATATGCTTCAGTAGAAAAGCATGGTCCCTGATAAGTTTAGTGAGTCTATAATTACCTTTCTCAAACATTTGGAGGGTTTTCTGTTCTGTGTGGCTGTTCACAAAGTAACTGTCCCCTGAGAGCTGCCCTGGAATTTGTTGAATCTTTGAACCCTGTGCACAGCCGGCTGGTTTCACAGGCCTGAGGAATCTTTCAGTGGCCGTTGGTGCCAGGAGGAGGGCATCAGGTGTCGGGCCAGAGCCCCAGTCCTGCATGCTCTGGCGGCGCCGGGGTTTTCGAGGAATGAAAAAGACAGTGAGATTTAACAATTGAAGACTTACTAATTGACAGGGAAAATTGACAGACGATGGAACAGAATGTATACACATTTTTATTTATATTAATGCAGATGTTGTATGTGAACGTATTTGTGTGTGGATCTAAGTGTTAATCTGCTTCAGTGAGGGGGGAAGATTTGTGTGATTTCTGCCTCCATGCTTTAGTAGATTGGTGGAGGAGGTTAGCTCCTTTCTCTCAGTGGTATCCCAGAGTGCTGTTGTCCTTGATACACTTGTCCCTCTGATATAAGTCAGCTGGTCACCAGAACCGAAAGAAGGGCAAGGCTGTCCACAGCATCCCCCTTACAGTGCCTCCCGTTCCTCATGAAGGACAGCAGCACTGGTACGGCGGTATATTGACCACAAATGATTTGTAAGTGTGGTGTGGTGTGGATAATGGAGGACAGAATTGTGTGCGAAACCGATTATTTGAGCATGCAAGAGGAATTGTGTGAGCCAGCAATGCAGATTCTCACCCTAGTAATAAAACAAAATTTGACGTGAAGGGTCATCCTGTTAGACCCTTCCTTTTACTTTCAAAATAAGAACTGGGATCGGTTTTTTTCCCCCAGCCAGTTAGAGACAAAGAGCAGCATTTGGTGTCTTTAACAATCAAACTACGTTGACACTAAATTTGTTGGCAAATGATCTATTCTTGAAGCCACTATGGCAGAGTAATTTTGACAATCAAATTAGTTTATCAGCTATATATCATAATGTCAGTTTTAGCTTCATGTTAAAGTTTATTCAACATGTGATTTTTTATTTTATTTTTATGAATAATTTAAACTAATAGTAGTAAAACTATTAGAACCATTAGAATATTTTTTCTTATTAAGGTTCATTGTCACTTTTAAGTGGAATGCTGCCCTCTGAAATCTAATGAGTCTGATATGGGGTGTTGGGTTTTCCATGATCTGATCCAACTCCATGTGGGATTCAAAAAGCTAATGGTTCAAACACACACTCTCACAATATATTTATAATAGGCGTTGCGCAAATCCAACATACCTGTATGTACAACCTAGGCATTAGTAAAGGGATCAATTGGATTGCCAGAATTTTGCTGAACATGAAAATCACATGTTGTATTAAATAGTCATATTGTTTTGCTATATTCAAAAGCTGACTTTTCTCCTTGTGCAACTTCATCCTTCGACTTTGAAAAACACGTGATCTTGACGTCCTGATGTGGTTGTATCCTAATGCAGCTTGCTGTTCAAAAATCCCTCTTGCTCAAATCTTATTCTGTTCTTATAAATCAGTGCCTGTTCCCTCTCACATGTTTACCTACAGACTGAGTAGTGCTCATCAATATACTTATATACACTGGCTAGTGAGGCTGAAGGAAGTAGAGGCTATAGGACTTACTGACTGAATAGAAGTAGTCATACAAGCACCTCTGCAAACCTGTCAGCACACTGTCTCATTTTTATTTTAAGAATAAACATATTTACAGGCAAAGTTCCTGTTTATTATGTTTCTACACGAGCTGAAGACACATTTACCTTGCCAAAACAAAGACACACCTTGTTTTGTAAGCTTCTTCGCTCTTTTTTTATACTGTTCAAACCTCTTATGTGGTATCACTAGGGCAGGCAGCAACTAAAAATGGAAAAGCCCCGGTTGGTTTTGATTTGAGATAGATACGAGATTTTTTCTACGTGTTTGATGATAGTTTGGGCTGTGGCCCAGCAACAGTTTCTTAGAATTTTACGTTCCAAATGCTAAACCTCTCTTACCTCAGATTACTTTTTTTGCCCAATACATCTTTACAATGTATGGTAAAGAGCCCCTTAACTAATTATTTCCAAACCAAATAAGTTTTTTTTTTGTATAATTATGTTTCACAGATGACGGTGAGCAAGTAGTAAAGCCGTGTGTTGTTACTAAAATAATCCAATACATATGTACATAAAGAAAAATGTAAACATACATACAGTCTGTAGTCATTCAAGTGCAGATATTATACTAGAAGTCAGTATTGTATACAAATTCAGTAAGCAATCATAATTCATAATCTTGTATATACAGTGTTGATGTTCATGAATACATGGAGAGATGGAGCTGTTTGGACATGAAGCCTTGTACAGTCAGAACAATGTGGTTTAAAGTAATCTATTAGATTCCCTATGACGCACTTTAAGATGATGAGCCATTGGCTTAAGTCAGTATGCATAATATAATATATAAATAATTGCATCTGAATTGCTGGTTTTGTTTCCACATGGGTGCTGAATAATTAATTCCACATTTTGAATATCTGTCTGGGACTGCTCAATAAGAGATGAATAAAGATCAAATTTCTGTATTGTTTTTCATGTTCAAAAATATATATCTAGGTTTTAATTTTACTACACTTGGTCTATTTGCATCTGTAGATGCAAATAGACCACAGATATGCATATCCTAAATTCACTAAAAGTTAGCTTTTAGTTAGCTGTTAGTTTTAATGCATCGTTTGTAATATTTATTTCTATTCATGATCGTTTGTAAAAAATGTTAATGTTAATGTAAGTTATCAATTTGGGAAGTTTCATGTTGATTAGTTCATGATTTTACAATATATCTTTTAATGCAGTTTTCTCAAAACTAGTTTTTCTTATAATCTGAGCCAGAAATCTCCACATTCATAGCCAGATTTATATAATATTTTATTTGTAAGAATAATAATATGTATATTATGTAATAATAATAAATAATGTCAGGGAGTTAGATCAAAATCCCCCCCCCAAAAACCCTTAGACCTTAATATATCAACAAAGTGTATCAAGAATTTTTAACCAATGTTGGCTGTAGAAGTCATTGATGTTTGATGCGTTAGTTATACTCCCTGTGTTTTCTCCTGTGTTTTCTTCCCCGTGTTTTGATGAGGCTATGAGCAAACTCAGTTTTTTTTCTGAGGGGAAGGCTTGGGCAGGGATGGTATTCATGAATGGGCTTGAGTTTGAGTCTTGCTGCCGAGTTACTGGGAGTGGTAGTCACCTTGAGCACAGTGTCATGACTTAGGAATGCTATCGATGATAGCTATTTTTACATGATAGCCTTAAGGCCAAGGAGGAGGAATGGGACAAATGGGAGGGCACAAGTGACTTACCTGTTCGAACTCAACATCTTTGATGGGGATGGATGGTGTTCAGATACTGCTAGGATTATAATTATATTGAGGATATAGCAATTAGCCAGGCATTTGCGAGGTTGTTAACCTGTTTCTTAACCGTTTGATCTTCAAGTAACATGAAAGCGTTTGTGTTAACATTGCCATCTTATTTGTATCGTACATAGCTTTTCATTAGATACAGTAAGCTATGGTTTGGATAGTTTATTTAGTGTTATTGATATCTAATTGCCCCGATGGAAATTTAAGTTGAGTGAAGAACAACAGAGGTTGGAGGCATCACCCTGGAACACAGGCTTTGAATGTCAAGCCTGTCTGACTTGGTCAGAAGTTCAGCCATTCCGCATTCTTGACTTAAGGATAAAGCAGCCCTAATCCCCTTTACCAGGTAGCTAGAGTTGGCAGTGGAGCCAGGAATTCCTGTGGCATACCGATTTGGGGAAGTTGCTAGGGTTTGGATGGACAATTTGAACAACAATAGAGTACTCTCATTCAAAGAAAAATAGGGTTTAAGTTCTGTGAGAAAGTCCTGCCACCACAGAGATAGGTACCATGTGGAATGTGACATATTGAGAGTGCTTTTGATCCAGAGACATTGGCCACTATTTAAAAAAGTGGGCTGGATGATTTAGGGCATCCAGACATAGGGTGGAGAGCTGAGAAAGCGAGTCGGTGAGAGAGAAAGACAGAAACAAATAGTGAAGGGAGGTGGTTATGGAAGGTAGGGATGTCTGGTGTTGATCTCATGACAGGCAGGCCATAGTGCGAGCATCCAGCCAGGGCAGACTATAGTAACAGCAGGCTCTACAGCAGCTTACCTGGCCATCAAACTGAGCCAATGACCTGCCAGCCTTCCTTCCAATAGTCCGATGTCAGGGATCAGGATCAGCCCGACAAGAGTGACTTCAGAGACACAGAAGGCAGCGTCTAGCTCCTTTATCTGCCTCCATAATGCTGCCAAAGACTCAGGCCTCCGCAGAGGTGGAGCAGCATTACTGACCTGTCCTGCTGCTCCTCTCAGGCCCAGTGGATTAGCTGTGAAAAGGCCCCTAGAGAAAAAACTGTGGGTGAAATACACTGGCCTGTTATTGTCCCGTCTGTCTGCTGGGCTGTGGAGCACTGACTTTAGCCCTCTGTCAACTACGCCCGGTGAAACCCCTCAACAAAAGCCATTCATCTGTTGTACTGTACATGCCAAATGGCTGGCATTCCTCTTCACGAGTTGTTTTGTAAGCCGCATCTGTCTGTCTGTCTCTGCAATTACAAGTCTGTTAAGAGAAGAATGGTTTCTGTGCAGCTGGGGTTTTTCTGCGTTTGCCGAGTAGATCTGATTAACCTTCTGTCTGCTCATTACTGACCACTGGCCAGACATGTTTTTAGTGATTCAGCCATTGAGACACAAGATTAGGTTTTTTACTTTTACAAGAGCTGCACTATGTAAAGTCGCTTACTCTGTGTGCAGTTCATTGTCAGAGTACTCTTATTGTGATTATATGCATCCGGTTTATCAGCTATTGCATTAAGCCTCTCACATTGTATTTGAATGGCATTATTACACAGTTAAACTGTGTTTATGCATGAATATATCATAATTTGTATATCAATGGAGAGGATTTCCTCAATTTTATATTAAGAATGGATTTTGTACCTTTTTTAAATCTATTATAGTTTATTTTTTTGTTCTCTGATAAATTCCATCTCTGTGTTCTTATTGTACACATCATAACCTACAGCAGTATCAGCTTCAAATGCATCTAGAGTAGTGCTTGAGTAGTTATAATTCCCTTGATCAAAAAGAATGCAAAGAATTTGTCAGTCTACAGAGCAGTCACATGTGACTTTCAGGTTTTCAAACTGTGGACCAGAAAATCAAACACAGTGATACATTTTAAACCAGAACATCCATATTGCAGTTGTAGTTTTCTGAGGTAGTTTACTATTTTTTGCTGCAATGCTATGTAGTGGATGGTGGACCACTCAGTATACTTGGGGCTGATACCTGTTATTGTTCGTATAGTAGTACAATACATTTATTTTGCTAAACCTGATATAGGAGATGTATACAGTGCAATTTGTAATTTGGAGAGTGTCACGTCGTCCATTGTGCTCTCTACACATGGGCATTTATATGGAATGTGTAAGTTACTATGGGTTTAAAATGCTGACATGTTCCTTTTAATGTGAGGATGTTCAGGATAGTGTTAGCACTGAATAGTTCATAAATTGAGGAGAGTATGAATAGATAGGTTCACCCAATATTGATGTTCATACCCTCAAGCATCCTTAAATCTGAAATCCAGCTATTGCCTCTGTTTGGATGGGAAGCCAAACCAACAGGGAAGTTTGTCTGCGTCGAAAAAATAACACTGACTTATCAATGTTACTCTTAAAATTACTGACATTTCGGAGACAGCAGCCAACTTGCTAAGGTTTGGTTTGAGAACTGGTTATAAATTGTATAGGAACCATGGACTCGTCTAGAACAGTGTTTTTTCAATAAAGCTAATCAATATGCAAAATCCTGGCATACTGCACTCATTTCTACTTCCCCATTTCCAATTGGGTCAACACTTGCCTGTACTATATAGCGGACAGGATTTAGCTCTGAAAAGTGTGGCCAATTTTCACAAAAAACAGTAGTGATTCAGCAAGTGTGAGTATAAGCAATTTCGAACTACTTCATATGAGTATGCAGCATTTGTGATGTCCCCGATCTACATCAGCTCAAAATGATGTTCATTTGGGTAATTCTGCACTCATTAATGTTCAATGATCACGTTCACTGTGTCCACATGTAGTCAGGTAAAATAATACTGTGAATTACCACATGGTGCCATGGTGAGTAAAATGATAAACTTGTGACAACATCGGTGTTACCGATTACACCAGACATTGTACAAGACAAGATGACGTTCTGTAGAGTGCTTACCGTGATCTTTACAGTTGGATGCCGTATTCAAGTCAAGTTTTTGCTATGGGAGCCATTATTTTTCTGGAGTGGTCGCAATCAGCTCAAGCAAGTTTCGGGCGGCTGTGGCGTAGTGGAGAGCAAGGTAGTTCTCCAATCAGAGCGTCGGTGGTTCGATACCCGGCTTCGGCAGTCGATGTGTCCTTGGGCAAGACACTTAACCCCAAGTAGCTCCCGATGGCTTGCCATCGGTGTGGACTGGATGTTGCATGAATGTTAGTTAGAGTCTGATGGTGGCACCTTGCATGGTAGCCTGTCATCAGTGTGTGAATGGGTGAATGATATGTAATATACTACTGACTGTAAGTCGCTTTGGATAAAAGCGTCTGCTAAATGACTGTAATGTAATGTAATGTAATGTTTCTGCCGGAACCTTGGTGGAATCCCTGGTGAGCTTGAAAGTGTGCTTAGTTTAGAGGCGTTGCCTCCAGATGCATTTTTACTTGATGAACTAAATGGCTTTCATTTTAAAATTGTAGAAGACATGTTGCTGGTGTTACACAAATGACATTTTGGACCATGGATGGATGGGCAGTATATGTGTAGGACTGCACCTGTCACATCTGTTTTCAAACTGAGGGCTTTATCATGACCATGATCTTCTCTTTTTCCTTAAACTCCAATCTCAACTCTACCTTATGCTTAGGTTTTGCCATACTCTGATACAAACAAGGGACCTTTTCATTTTTCAGGTTTTTGTTTCAGTGACAGTGCTATCACTGAGCTTCTGTGATAGCACACACACCCAACTGCAATTGTGTGTGTAATTCATTGCAGTTGATACAACTCTGGTCCTGTCACTTCCCTAGAAAGGCCTGCCTCTGTGTGAAGGTCAGGAAAAACTGAGTCTAGACTGATATCACAAGAGCTTACAATTTGGCCTGGTGTCATTTCAAATCTGCCCTGTCGGTTTCACACTGTCCCAACTGCTGTGTCACCGTGTGTATGTTCCTGAAAAAGTATGTGTGCATTTGTCACATGTCACCCAGTCCCACACGGAGCGCTCCGTTCCCACACGCTTAAAGAAACGCTGCCCAGAGGTCGGTTGCCCATTCCCAACCGGCTCACCGTTTCAGCGCCTGGAAATCCCCCTGTGCACAAAGAGGCCAGATATGATACCGCAGCACTGCAGGCGAGGGAGGGAGCTGGGGACAGTATTGATACGGCAACCACTTTTGTCTGGGAAAATCCTTAAGGGAACGCAACCAATTGTTGTTAATTGTATGGGGCCGCATTCTATCCCAAGTGCTGCTGGTATGTGTTACTTGGTTTGAATTGGGGAGACAAGTATACTTGCTTATGATCAGTGCTTGGGTTTTGTCCTCGTGACTCATTTTGGTTTTGTGGATTGCTCATTTTGTTCAGTTGGGGTTGTATCAATCATTTGAGGCTCCCATGCAACAACGTTGCATGTTCACATTGCTCAGCGATGGCCTGTTTTATTGTGCACATACACTCACATCTCTCTTTAACTTTACCTGCAGGCTTCTGTGCATCCACAGACTTAAATGTGCTTTTAAAGGACTATATATTGAAACCATTGAACATCTCCATTTGTATTGCCCCTAAAGTACCTTGTCCATCGCAAATGTATTGCCTTTTGAAAGCATTGATAGCATAAGAGACATCTATTATTGATAGCTATGTCACATAAAAGAAAGATAAATCTTTTAAAAGTCACTGTAGCTTGAGTAAAATATCTTCCTCCCAATAGTTCCCACAGTAAACTAAAGGGTGGCGGCAGGATGAGTTGGGGATATTTGCCGATGAGAGGACGCGTGCTGTTCAGTCCTGGTGGTCCTCTAGGGAAAGACAAGGTGCATTCCCAGTTAGTCACTGCACTGTGTAATAGAAAGAGAGAATGAAACCAGAGAGTCCACAGAGAGATCCACGATGCAGCCACAGAGACGATGTGTTCCCCTGGGCAGCATAATAAAGCTCTCAGTAGGACGACGTGGTTTGAATGCACTTCAGACGGAGAGGGGGAGAGATGTACAGCCCCATATGCATCTACTCACCACATCATATTTCCACAGCTATGAATGAGGCCCTCACACAGACAGCCCCCACTGCTGTCAGACAGTCAGAGCCAAAACCTTTCACAACATGTCTTCCACACAATGCAGTGAAAAAGTCTTTCTTGGGTTTGCACCGAGCAGAACCCTCAGGGAGGACAGGGTCTGTCTTCAGGCTGCAAGAGCATAGAGAGCTTCAGAGCGGGAGAGAGAGCTTTGGAGAAAGAGAGATGGGTAGCTTTTCTCAGAAATCTGGAGAGCAGTGTCATATTACCCTCAGTCCTTCATGTGGTCTCAAGCTCTTTTTATACCATGTTTGCAAAATTGTCTCCTGCAAAACTGGTTTTACTTTTGATTTTCTGACTGTTGCTTTGTTTAGATTCAGAAACTGTTGTGGGTCCGATGGTGATGGAGGTCGGAGCTCTCATAAGATCGGACGTTTTTAACTGAAATGATCAGCACTTATTGAGGTAGCATTATGTGAGCATGACAGCTATCATACAGGCTTCACGAAATAAAGCAATAATAGAATGTACAGTATGAACAGGAGGCCACATAGGCCAGCTACCAGATGAAATGTGCCCTGTTTCTAATTGCAATTAATCCATGGCCGTAAATCAAAGAATTCAAACGTAAAATGAACACACAACTCTGTTTATGTAATAAAACAGACAAAAGGGCCTCTACTTTGATATTTTTACAGGCCCGACCTACTGTTTTGTTTACAATCTATTGTTTCTGAAAGAATGTGAAAGATTTGACTTGATAGCATACATAGTTTTCTTGAACTAATTATTGTAATTATTATTTTCATTCTATTTAAATCCCTTTGATTTTTTCCTGTATACAATTCTGTTTATTGGGTATGTTTGTAAGCAACTTAATTAATCATTTATTTATTCTTGAAAATACAATGAACACAAAACAAAGCTCTCCAAATTATTAATTGTTACTGTTTTACTGTTAATGTCTTTTTTAAGTCTCTAACAAATGAAAACTAGAGACACCAGATGCAAAATGGGACCAGAGGATTCACCTCTTCCTACCCTTTTTTTTTTTATCTCAACTACACATCTGTAAGGTTTTGTGACTGCATCTTATATATTATATAAACACTCATAAGGTGAAACCAATACCTGTGTCGCTGTCGTTGCTAGTAGTGAACTACCAAAGGATTACACTGAGGAGATTATTTAGAGATATTGCACAGCAGTTTTATTACAATTAAGACATTGAGTGATTACACATCAGTTCGAAATAGGTTGACTTTTTTTTTATTTCACCAAGCCCTGAGCAGACATTTAGAGGATAATGCAAATGTTTCTCAAGTTGTGTATGTTGATGACTCTTACAGTACTTCCTTTCACTTTGTTTACCCTCCCCAGGCCAATATTTTAGGGGAATTTTCAGTCACTAAGCCTATTTAAAGCAGTCATTTGTGTTTTCTGTGGTCAATCATAGCCTGTTTTGGACAGCATGTGTGTCCATTGTTGTTCCTGCTATGTGAAGCACTGTTGTGTGTGGTCTAATTTGGTCAGAGTCGACTAATCACAAAAGAGTTACATGCCAGCTGCGGGAGTTAGCAGTCCATGAGTCCTTAGTGTGGTGCACGTGTGTCACAACATAATGCAAACTTAAGAGGAAGCTAGTGTCAGTACTTCTTCTATAAACTGTCCTCTAATCTTCTCCCTGCTTCTTCACGCCTTCTCTTGACTTTGATGTCGGATATCTCTGTTTTAGTCCTCCATCAGTCCTGAGCCTCCCCATCTTCACAGCTGTACTGAACCTTTCTCCTTGTCTCTCCCACATCTGCAGTTGTCCTAGTCCCCCCCCACTAGCAATCCAGTGGAATCCCCTTTGATAAGGAGCAAGAAAAATTGCAAGGACACAGGCAGGAAGCCTGTCTAAAGCAAGGTACTATTTTGGTTGAGCAGTCCCATTGTCCATGGACTGGGGACGACTCACTGCCTGGGGGAGAGGGTGGAGGGTGACAGAGAGGGGAGGAATGATGTTCTGTGAGGACATCGCACTACTACGCACGCTCCCGCTCTCTATCCTCCCTCCTCCAGCTCTGATCATTCAGAGGGTCCTCTGTCCCCCTTTTCAGTGTTGAACTCATGGCGGTCACACTCTGAAACATGTGCAAAGGAAGGGGCCTGGGGGTTTGGGGGCTCTGTTATGTAACAGTGCCTTCCCTAACAGGAGCTTCACTCTCTTAAATATTTAGGGTGGCAGAGGTGTAACTGAATTTGAACATCAAAAAGCTATTAAAAGAGACCAGGAAGAGATGATGTCAGGTTTTGGTCCCCTTTTTGTTTGTTGTAGTGGACAATCCCTTTTGTTGTTTGGCTGAAATGATGCCATGTGCTAACAATAAATGCTTTTAGGAAAGGGTGGGATGACACGATGGGAGAAAGGGAATGTCGGCCTTGGACTTTTTATAAATGGAGATGTAAATATGGAAAGATTTATGTGGAAAGAGAAGAGCCTGCTTGGAAAGAGAGCCCTCGGAAAATGATGTGTTGTCATATCTTTACAGGCTTGTAGCGGAGTCCCAGCTACCCCGTAACTGTAAACAGAGTTTTAAATATTTGCAATGATAAGTTTCAAAGTAGCTTTCTGTTTCATCTTTAGAAGTTTATACAGTAATGTTACCGAAATTTCCCAGGCAGACTTGTGAGTGTGTGAACTCTGTAACACCACAAGGCCACACAAAGAAATGGCACGCACACACACAAACAGACCCACACACAAACACTAAAAATGGGAGGGGAATCAATGTATGTTACGGGAAACGTGCTCTTGTTTTAGTTTTACTGGTACGCAAGGTCTCATGGCTGCATCCTCCCAACTGTCAGAGGCCCTTTCTACTTCAGGTCTGAATCCACCAGAGACCACGTGAAGTATCGGTTCAGACAGGCGTTAACGTTAAGCATCCAAATACCCGAACTACAGGGGTTCAAATCCTAAACGTTCCCCTGACTGAGTGCTGTCTGCTCATGCTATCAGCAGTCTGGGAAAAAGAAAACTCTAATAACTGCCCTGAATCAACAAAAACTGCCCAGGAACAACAAGTTGTTAAACTACAGATCATATGGCAGTATTGACTTATCTCAGATGTTTGCAAATTGCTGTAACATTTAGACATTAAACGCTGGGTAATCGGGACTAAAACAACACAGCAACAAGTCTGAGCTTCTCAGCGTCCGCTCAGAAGGCTGTAAAAGCAAACAAAATGAAGGTCGTAGTAAATGCTCTGGGCTAGAGGTACGTCATGTGTGGGCCACCGCGTTGAGGAGCATTAAAGGCCACACACACGCAGATGTGGATACATGTACTGTACCTAGAAACAGCTAACGTGTACACTTGTGCACGCTCTCCTAACACTTGCCCTCTCAGACTTCAGGGGCCTCCTTACAGCCTACATGCACACCCACGCGTCCTGTTGCTGCACTCGTCTTACCGACTGCTCTGGCTGAGCCACTGAGCCAGCTGGTGATAACAACACTTCCTCCTCGCTCCCCTCTAGCGCTTAGCTGTTTTGCTCGTACCATCTGCGGCAACTGGCTGGGGCCGAAGCGTCATGTTACCCACACAACTGGAGACCCAGAGATCCTGTGGACACACGAGCACAGCCGAGATCCTGAGGACACACACACACATATCAAGGCAGTTACAGTTGTGAAGGACATGAGATGTGGCGGCGAAGAGAACAGAAAGAGGTTTAGGCTGTTTAATGTGTATTAAGACACAGGCAGGATCAAATGGCAGAATGTTTCTTGATGGAAATACACACAAAAAAAGGGATTAGATTAAAAAACAAACACTCAGCCAGTAGGAGTTCAGGCAGAGAGAGTTGGAGAGTAATTATTAATTAGTCAATTAAAAGTAATGATAGTCTTTTTCAGCTTTTATAATACTTTCTAAGAAAAGAAAAGTCAAATGTAGGGCACAGTCAGGCCAGTACCTATAGCAGTGGAATTGTTATGATCAGATGAAGGTGAGGTAAGGTACATTTGTGTCGCTTTGACAAAGTTCTACTTTGGTGAATATTGAAATGCAAATTTACACTGTTGACAAATGGCAAACCGTCTTGACTTTGATGACTTTTGAGGGAGCAGAAACCAACAATTAGCATAATAGTTGTAACAACTGCCAGTTTTAACCATCTTTGCTACGCCATAGGAAAAGCAGTGGCAAAAGTCCTCCTCTTTGCATTCATTTTGGGCACTATGAAAAAAAACTGTAAGCAAGGGTAGCCGCTACTGAACTCACACGTAATCATCACCCATCAGATTCCTGCACCAACTAGTTTGCAGATGTGTGAATCGATTTCACTATGCCACTTTCTGGTAGCGCCAGGAACCAACTAAGAATTGCCCTGTTACGTGTCGCCATGTAAACGAAAATAAAACAGGATCAGCTCTGTGAGGATATAGCGTTGCTTTGGGCTAGATGCTGAAGTTAGCATGTTCAGAATGGCAATGCTAAATTGCTAACCTTCAGCAGATAATGTTAACCACGTTCACCTCATCTTATTTGGCATGCTAACATTTGTTAAGTAGGACAAAAATATAGCTAAAGCTGTGGGAACTTCAATAGTTTTTGTCAGGTATTTGGTCATAAAGTATAATATTGGTCAAATAAAAAAAATCCAAAACCTAATCTAAAGGCAATCCATCTAATAATTGTTAAGAAATGTTGTTCAATACACTGAATGTCAACCTCCAGTTTGTGCTAGAGAGAAAGTAATGGGATCACCAAAATCATGTGGGACACATCATCTGGAAACCATGGATTACCATTTATGTCTGTACAAAACATGATAGCAATCCATCCAATAGTTGTTGAGATATTTATTTCCAGACCACAGTGGCGGACAGATCGACAGACCAACATTGCCAACCAAAGAGTTATGCCGCTAGCATGGCTAAATATTTTTACTACTGCTCAGACATGAAAGTGCTTATTTTGAGGCTTTAAACATGCCGTGGGTGGCCTTTACTAGAATAGAATGATCCTCCAATCAGGGGCAAATTGTTAATGAAAATTATGTCCTGGTAAGCCACAGATGGTGGTGAGGAGGCAGCAGAGGAGAGAGGCAAGCGTAGGAGGAGAGTGGGAAGAGAGGAAAGCGTTGTGCCGAGAGGGAGGGCAAGAGTGGCATGTGGCTGGATGGTATCCTTGGGAAAGTTTGCAGCTCACTCTCCCACTCTCTGGATCTTAGCTGGGGACAAATACCACATGGAGCTGAGAGGAAGCCCGCTGGAGTGTGCAGGGCCACGAGCACACAGGAATGTTTCACTTCAAATGGAAAATGTTCACAGCTGTTAGTTAGGCTATCTCTCTCACTCTGTTTCTCTATCTATCTATCTATCTATCTATCTATCTATCTATCTATCTATCTATCTATCTATCTATCTATCTATCTATCTATCTATCTATCTATCTATCTATCTATCTATCTATCTATCTATCTATCTATCCATCTCTCTTTTCTCACTGTGTCAGAATATTGCTGCTATGTTTAGCTCCACTCCTCGTGTGCTGTGGGTCAATTTTTTTCTGAATTTTGACTTCAATATCTAACGATTAGTTCGCCAGAATGGGAGTCTTAAGTGATTTTTATCGTCTTGTCCTTAAGCTCCTTAAAACATAATAGTTATCTTGTCACGTGGTTACCCAAACAGCAAAGGGCTTCAGTACATTTTGTATCCAATAACAAAGTTTTAAAAAACCACCCATTGACAATGTGTGGCATCAAACCTACCAGAAGCCCTTGCCTGACCCTCAAACAAAAATGACAACAACAACAACAACAACAACAACAACACAGGGTTGCCGTCGCCACATCAAGCTGTCTGGTGGCTGATGAATCTGGTTTGGCTGCACATGAGTTGGATCTCCACAGTTTTGGGGCTATGTTGGCTGCAAATGAGCCCAGGCACAATGGTTTCTGGTTGGAGGCTCTTCCTGGCTGCCACACACATACATGCAAACTATTTGTGTGCGTGCAATTACGTCCATCACTACCATATTGTCTCTCAGAAAGCTCATCCAGGTGTCCGACAACTGATCAAGCCAACCAGCAGCTGTGTTGGTGCATTCTGACTGAATAGGAGATACAATGTTGTTGCTGTTTATTCATAACTAACAGCAATTGGACTAACATTATAAATAAGTAATGTAACTTTCATAAGTGATGCAATATATTATATTTGTTTTATTTTCTGTTTTAAATTGAGCAGTAAAGCTGAAACGTCCTTAAAACATAAACCAGCCTGTGTAAACATCACAACAGCTCTCAGCATTGATTATTGTCGAACTTTTATTAAAAGTTCTTCAAAATAACTTGAATTATGATGGGAACAGAGTAACATAATAAATGTTATATTCTAGATTTAAACTTTTCACCAACATTTTGATTAGCAACTAATTTATTACATATTTTTTCCACCGTAACTTTAATTGATTACATTTTTGTAATTTGATTACATTACATTGATTTAATTTACATTTATTAACTTAACTCTGTTACATTTAACTAGTTACTCCCCAGTTACTTGGTTTCAAAACTTACTTTGAACTCCAGGTTCTTCTCGACTTATTTTTCCTCTTGTCGCCTTCGGTTCATAAACTGCAATCACACAGCTCAGGTTAATCTTTTTCTTAATTCTATAAAGACATTTTATTTAAAGTCTGTCAACTTCACAGTTGCGCAACTTCTAACATGTGCTTCATATTCTGTCTAATCAAAGACTATGTGAGTTTTTGTATGTTTGTTACACGCAAAAAGTAATTTTGTGCTCACAGTTGTGAGTGGGTCCTTTACTTGATGTGACTGAATTGGGCGCTGTCGACCAATCTCAAGCAGAACACAGGATAACTACTGTGGAAGAAGAAAGCAGGCAAAGCCACTATGTTTTGTCAAACCTTTGATGAACCAGTAATGCTGTAGAACAGGCCATATTTTTTATTTTATTTGTTCTTCACACCTTTATGAGTACATTGGTTATCCTTCTATCCACAAGAGGAAGTGATTGTTCAGGGATCCCTTAAGGTCTAGTGGACGAATGAGCACAGTTGGTCGTTTCAAATTTCAAAAAGGCACTCGCTGGGTTTTTGCGTTCGACCACAGTAACATAATGCGGGTTCATGCATGCCGGAGGCCGGTGCAAGAATCATTCAACTGACTTTGTTTTGAGCTGTGTTTCTAAAATGTTGTCACTCCCCCATTTATGATTTAACTGCTGCTTACAACTATGTTTGTTAGGGTGTTGTGATGTAAAAACACAATACAGCACCCCCGACTACAATCTCAAAAATGAACATAGAGAATCTTTGATGGGTCTGTTTTAAAGGACTGTCTTAAATTGTACAGGTGAACCTAATGAACAGGTACAGCACCTCGTTATTTGGGAGGGCGAAGCTCTCAGAGTAGTGGGCAATCCATCGAGTTGTCATCAGCTCATTATTTTTGATTGTTTATATTCAGTGCACATCTGCAGTTTATAACGCATGTGTTTGGTTTCCTAATATAAAGGGAGATCTTTTACATTTGTGCATACAGTATGAGAATGCAATCTCCCATGCAATCAACCCCCCAGTGCCTACCTACCCACCCACTGCATGTATGTACACACACACATACAGTATATATAGAGTGTATATATACAACACCACCCACCAAACCACCCACAAACTTACCCAGAGGCTTAAACTCGAGTTTTCTTTTTTCTTCTAAAACCACTTCCCTGCCTTTTGCTTGCTCCTGGTGACGACACTCTCTTGGAATTTACTCCTTGTGCTGGCGGTGCTCTCATAGAGAGAGAAAGAGAGAGAGAGACTAACTGTGTTGTTCAGATCTGTCTTTGCTCTGCAGCCACTAACCAGGGCCATTTGGTGTCTCCTTTCTCCAAACTCTTTTCTTTACCCCTCCTGTTCTGTCTTTTGCATTCATTCTCTTAGTTTTTTTTATTTCCTTCCCTTGTTCTCCTTCCTGTCTGGGTTATTTTATATTATTTGGTTTGAAATGATGCTCGCTGTGAGCATAGGTGCTCCACAGACCGTGGGGCTGCTATTGGGGGTGTAAAAATTGTTGCTAATTTGTGCTGTGGTGGGGTGTATTTGCTGAGGTCTGAGGTTTGAGAGTGTTGCTTATCCGTCATTTCATGCCAATACTGTATGTGTGTTCTCCTATGTGCTTGGAACATGCATCTGCATCAGTGGACGCTGTGCATGACAACTCTGTGATATGACTGATCATGCATGTGTGTGTCCAGATGATATGTGTGAGAGAGACATGGGGGGCCATGCTGCTGGGTCCTCTGGAAGCCTGTGAAGGGACGGCTTCCCCCTCCTCCCTAAACCCCGGCCGGCTCTAGATTGATGGGGGAGGTGTTGCCTCTGCTCATTCATCCATCACATACTTTATTTGGGTTTTAGAGGAAAGGAAAAGGGGAAAAAAGACAGAATAAAGGAAAAAAGACTTCCAAAAAATATCAGAGTTGGGGGCTGGAGTGTGGAGGGTTGAGGAGTTGAGTAAGGGGAGGCCCCTCGTCCTGCGTTGCTCTGCTCTCCTGCCCCCCCACCCCTATTTAAGCAGATGCTGGAAAAGAAGTCTTACCCTTGTGACCCCCTGCCATTCTCCGGTCCCAGCACTGATAACAAAAGACAGATAAAGCCAAATGGGGGGGCAGATTTAGTGAAGATTAGGGAGCAGGTTTGCGATTTCCACTGAGGTTTTTGTCATGTGTGAGTGTGCATGCGCATGTTTATATGCTGCTGGTAAATCTACGGTGCCAATAGCAGATTGTGGGATAGGATGGTCCGAGAGTGGTTGGTGGTCTTTGTTTTGCATCCATGCAGGGCAAGGTTTACTGGGTGACAGGACAGTGATGGCAGATGAGCACTCTAAGGCTGACAGGGGAAACAAAGCCTGCAGTGCCAGCTTTCTTCTTCTCCAACAAAATGATGAGATTTATGTAGGAACCAGGGGTGTAAACTCAGATCAGACTGCTTTACCTACTGCTAAAGTAAAAGTCCAACATGTGCTTCTATATGATGGATACAATAATGCATATTCTTATTCAGATGCCTTCATCAGAACGTCATATGTTCAGCACTTATCCCTGTACTTAAGAACTATAAACACCTGATTTAATCAAAGACTCTGAAAACCTGGCCTGTCTGTGCACAACAGAGGCCAATAGACTGTTCTAACGGGTAGTCTTGTTGACATGTTGCAATGGGGAGTTCTGCATCCTAAATCATAAACACATTATAAGGAGGTAGAAATGGTTCCCATTTAGACCTGGACATCTGTTGCTAGACACAGTACATATACAAGCAAACAGTCAGTTCAGCTCTGCGCTATGGCCTTTGTCTGAAGTGCCTATAGGAAAGTTGGACTACTCCAAAGGGACTATCAAATAAAGAAATCACTGTTTCCTATTAGAGCTGCTGTCGAGCTTGGAGGTGGCTTGTGTAGCTCATGCCAAACTAATATGAGCGGAAAAATAAATAAATAAATAAACAAAGCAAGGGAGTTATTACCTTCTGAAATTACACATTGGACTTTCTCTTTTTAGTTGCAGATACTAAGAAACTAATGCAGGTTCCTGACAAACGAGCTATGTTGCTGTTTTTGAATCAAAACAAAGACTTTAACTTTTTTTTTATATTGTTAGTGAGTGAATTCCTTTCCAGGAAAGACACCAAATCGTTTTTCGGTGCTTTATTTTCCCTCCATGATTATTCACTTTGCCATATGGTCAAATTAATGAAATAATTCATTTTCCAAATGAAAGCTGCCTTGTCCTAAAGTTGACGTAAACCAGGCTAAATCCCCCCAGTTTTGTGATGTAAAAATACGAAAATGTAGCAAAAAAAAAGAGGACCAGGTTGGCTTATCCATGTGGGTATGGGAGAGAGTGTTTGTTTCCTATGAGAAGCTTTTCCAACTGCAGACCTTATGGTGGAGCCCCCAGAGGCCCTATTTGAATCACAAATGTCTTTCGTTTCTCAATCGTTCACAGGTTTCGGTCAGTTGAGGAATTTTGGGACCCATTAAAGCCTGTTGACAATGACTTTCACCCCCGGGGCCACCACAGGGGTCCGCCCCCCTACTGACCTCTCCATTGGTACCCAGTCATAGCTGCAACGGTCCGGCTCCCGGGTTCTGATTGGTTCAACAAAGCACCCAAAAAACGCTCAGGGGTCAATGTCTCTTTTCTCTCTGTCGCTCTTTTCCTCCTTGCTGCCTTGTTCTGGTTCAAGTCGGGGCTTATCAAAGACAGTCCACTTCTGTCATGTGGCCAAATCATCTTGACACCCATTTAGCATGCTCATCAGAGGACAGTTATGAATATTCAAGATGGTGCCAGGGGCCAGTGAGAGGCAGAATCGAAGAGATGAGAGTGACAGATGATGGGGGTGTGTGTGTCCAAGACAGGGGAGAAAGAGAGACAAAGAGGAAGATTAATTCAAGGATTCAAAGCTCATTATTGTAGTTACAGAACACAAGGCTACACAATAAAATGCAGTTGTAGCCCATTTGCTACATGAGAAAGACATGACAAAACAAAAAAACAATACAAAAAATAGTACTGTATTTTTTTTTTTTTTTTTTTGCTTTAGAAGGAATGTAAACAGCAGTAAACATAAACAAAGACTTTGTTTGAGTACCAAGCATCATTGATGTAAACATAGAGTCCGCCTCATATCGTCCCACTGGAGTCCCCCAAAATCTCATGGTCCGCTGCACTTTATAAATGTTGATGAGTGTATCTCTGTCAAATGCCATAACTGTTTCTAGTGATAAAGATGAAAAGATGGGTAAGAATTCACTCATTTAAAGCTAGCAATAATCAATGATAAGAATACAAAGTTTTTTGGAGCATGAATATCAAAGACGGTTTAGATAACGAGCAGAAGAAGATATCGACTTCGCTAGCCTAAGATGGTCAGACAAGAGCTGACTGATATTAGAGTAGATGTTTCTGGCGGAGTGACATGTGGTGCTAACGGTGCTAACAGTGCTAACTGTGCAGACTACAGAGAAAGTGCTGACTGAGCTCGAAATGTTACCTGAGGGGAACCCGGAGAGTGGGTGCTACACTTCTGCGCCGACGCTGTGTAATCTTCTGCCTTTCTTTTCAGTGTATTTATATATATATATGTGTGTGTGTGTGTGTGTGTGTGTGTGTGTGTGTGTGTCCAGCGGGTCCTTGAGCCACTCGTGACCCTTGCTCTTTTCCCGTTTCGCTTTCTTTACACGCTGGGACTATTTTTGACAGACCAGCTTGCGTCTCTGAAGCTTGAAATTTATTTGTGAACGTAAGTAAATGTCTGTAATTATTGACATTTAATTTGTTACTGACTTTGTTTTACCCCATATAAAACAAAACTAGTTTTCCTTGTTTTCGATTTGAGGGAAAGAGCAAGAGAAGAAACACACACAAACACATTCTGACATTTAAAATGAGTGATCGCAGAAAAAGTACTATGGAAAACCCTTTGGCACTTCTTATGAATCACAAGCTTTTTGTGTCCTTACTGTTGACCACTGTTTGGTTACGAATGTATTGGATCTTGTGAGAACAAGAGAGCCGAGCCAGGAAGGAGCGAGTTTGTCTGAATGAGCCTGCCTGTCTCCTTGACATGGATGTCAAAAACTTCTAGGATCACATCCAAGCTGAGACAAGTGATCATTTGAACTTTGAGAATGCGGCACTCTTCCAAGCTTTGATGTTTCGCGCTCTATTAGATTATAGATGGAGACAGGAAGGGTTATCAAGGGTGTTGCATCTTTGCAGATTGTCAAATTTTTGTGGACCAGGATGGTGTTTGTGTAGTCTTTTTTTCAGCATATTTTCTGGTTGACATAGTGTGGTTGGAGTTGAATGAATTCATCTTTTGTCTCGGATGTTAATTATTTGTACATTTTTTCCCCTGCAATTCTCCATGACCAGGGTTTTCCTGAAACAAATTCGTACTACTGAACAGATAGAAGGAGCTTCAGCGTGATCAGAAAGTGTAATATGGTGTGACAGGGGGATGTGAGGGTCGAGAAAAGAAGACAGCTGTAGATTGGGAGAAGCCTCATCGACCAACTGATCCTCAGAAGAAGTTTCTTCTAAACAACCACTTAAGCAGTTTTTACAAAGACTCTGACATTCAACAATATTTTTTTTTTATTTGGAATTTATTCTTAGGTAAGGACAGAATCGATGCACACTCATGGTTGACATGTTTGTGCAAAATAATGGGTCATGCGTTTTTCTGTTCTACTCTTTTATAATATAGGATTTGAGTTACAAGAATTATTTTCATCACAGTGGAAACCACTTATAGTGATCACGCTTCCAGGGATCATCCTCTTAGATGGATCAGAAAAAAAAAAAAAAGCATTATGGCTTCTTAGGATAAGTCTTAACGAGTAATACCACTCAATGCTTTGTTTTGTGTTATTTCCACTGAAGAAATATGACAGCTCATTTGTTGTTCACTTCCTGCAGAAGTACCTCCACGTGCACACGGCTCTGCAGTCTCATTCCCTTTTATGGTGATTGACAGGGCGTTTACTTATGCTGATTAGAAACAACTGGCACATACCTTCAATTTACTTGCCCAATGGGATTTGTCATTAGAAGTTCACAAGTGCAAACAATTCTGCGGTTAAGAACAAGTAATTCATCGTAGACTTTTGTTTGGACCTTTCTTGAGAAAAAATGTAAGAAAAAACTTGTAAATAGATATTAGTGAGAGAGGCCTAATGTTTTTGCATTGCTGGTCCTTTGAGGAATGATGGACACAAATTGATTGCTGTTCTGGCCAACACATTTCTTCATCTCTCTGTCTGTTTGCTGCTTACAATCTTAACCAATTTACTTTCAAAGTGGATTGTTTTCACAGATGGACAAGTGTATAGATAAGCAGTCAACAATCCGCTTTTGCTACTGTGGTTAGCCTGTTACTTGACCTCTGTATGCGCACACTGTGTGTTTCATGTCTGTGGGATGTGGCACCTTTGAATGTCCCTCCCCAACTTAGCCTACTGTATCTCACTGAGATGAATGAGGGTCAGAGCTGGGCCACCCACTCCTCACCACAGTCCCAAACCTCTAAAAAGACTTGTGACAAGTCTTAAGAAAAAAGTTAGATTAATTTAGCTGTTTATTTTTAACTCATAAATGGCTGTTCTCAGTTCAGGAGTCAAGAGCGTTGGTCACTTCTTTAGTTATTAATAGTTTGGGCCAAAGTACCAGTGGATGGAACTAGCTACGGGGCATGCGAGGGTTACATGACAAACAACAGAGAAGTTCCTTCATAAATAGCTTTTAAAAAATCAACTCCACCTATGACTGAGAGTATGAATTATTGTACACAGCCGTCTGCATTACCACACCAAAACACCAGTATGCACCATCTGTAGGCTATAATGTAAGCTCATAAGTCTTCTCCCTTTGATCCGTCAGTTCCATCAAGGGAACGCTCTAAGACTCTGCAATTTCGGACTGGTGAGGTGGGTGTCTATCTAAAACAGTCCTGGGCCATCTGTGTCACAGGCCTTATCTGTCATTATCTGCATTTTTATTGTTCTCTCTATGGTATTGCCTTCCGCCTGCTCCTGCCCTATCTTCAGCACCGCGTTCTCTCTGAGTCACAGAGGTCTTCAAAAAGCTACTGGCTAGTCTTTGGGAACAGTGGTAAAGATGAGCGCTCCATAAAGTCAAAGATGAGTCATTTTAAAAGAAGAACTTCGGGCCCTACCAGACCAAGATTTGTTGTTAACTTGTGGTTAAGTTATAAAGGTGTACAATAAAGTTGCCAAAGCTTGTGGAAATTAAAACGTCTGTAGTTCATTTCCGGAAGTAGCAACTGAATCTCCTGTAGGTTCGTCATCAGTAACTGGTGAGACCCTCAGCTTGCTGCCCTGGATGGTAGTGGTGAATGTCAGGGAGGAGGATTTTCAGGAGACCACATTATCAGAATATCCCAGGATGACTCACACCACAGCCCTTTTCAGTTAGAGTAGGGTTTCCTGCATACACCCGTCTGCCACAATGTGTAAATGTCGGTCTCTGTCTATGATATGAGTGCTATTGAGTTTATTGACAGATTTTCTTTCTCGAATTTCCACAAAAGAAGTTAGTGAAAGTACTACTTTCTTAACAAGCTTTAACCAGACTAATAATTCAGACTTGTTATAGATATAGATAGATAGATATAAGGTCTGATTTTGTCTAATACTGGAAAAAGGGGGGTCAGGATGGACTCATTGACCCTACACAGGCAGACAGATTCTGTAAACTCCAGCCAGACAAATGCTGCTCATCCCGTCAGCCTGCTAGCAAGGGCAGTGAGGTAGATAATAATTGTCAGCTTGGCTGTGCCAGTGCCAATGTCAGGGTGGGCTAAGCCTGGTGAGTCTGGCTAAGAAGGACTAGATCATGGTGGGCATCAGGAATCAACAGGTGCTGAGGGGAAGAGGAGGATGTACAAAGTCGATCACATTGTTTCAAGCATGTCCCAAACAGATTCACAGTAAAAAGATAAATCAAATGTCAGTGTGTACATAATCTTAAGCAATATCTGTATTATAAATTTGCTCTATGTATTCGTTTATTACAGAAAGCCACCCAGATGTTGAAATCAAACTCCATTTGGAAAGCGTTTATGAAGACAAGAGGGATGATACGATACAAAGCAGTAAGAAGCAGCACCAGACAGCCTGTTGTGGCCCTAAATCAGACCTGAATTCTTTGGTCAGGCTCTTTCTTGGCACACCTGAGTGACATCATAAAATGACCAGCGAAGATCTGAGCCCACCTGTTACCAGCCCAAGCTTTTAATGTAAGTCATATATATCTTTTAACTTATCAAATGTTGATATTACGGCCTGGAGATGTGAACTGGACCCATTTCTCCTGCTGACACTGAGCTGGTCTTCTTCTGGTTGTTGAATGTTAAGTTCCTGTCACTTACAAGAACTGCTATGTGTAGACGTGGTACCTCCAATAGATCCTCTAAATATATCTATGTGTGTGCATGAAAAATATAACAAATCTGCAGTCAGACACCACCTGAGCTCCATACCTGCTCTGGGTTTGTCTCTTGGGTTCAGCTTGTGAGGAAATGAGAATTTTCCGTCGGTCTATGCTCAAGAACATTTATCACTCAGATCACTCAGAGTTGTGGAGAAGAGGAAAAGTGGTCTGGCATGAGATCTGTCACTAAGTCCTCCACATTTATGTCACCAAACTCTTTAGTGGCCACTGAAATTGGGACCTCCTGTTTAGACTGTGGGAACTGTTGGCAGTTGGTGTAAAATCAACCAATGTTTCAGCTGATCATTGTGAAATAAACAACTTCTGTGAGGCTTTGCTTTGATCTTCAGCTATAGCGTCAAAATGAACGTTTTTTAATTTTTAATTTTACCATTTAACATAACAGCATGGTACGGAAACAGTGCAAAGAGCAAAAACAAGATCTCCAAGATTGTTAATATTGCAGGGAAGGTGTTTGGCAAGTCACAGAGACAACTTTGCAATATATTTGACAGAGCTGTACACAGGAAGGCTAAACATAAAACGGCACCAGAAGTTTGAGCTGCTTGCATCTGGCAGTCGATTGAGGGACCCAAAGGCCAGCCAGTTCATAAGAAGTCTTTTATTCCCTATGTCACACAGACATTGACCTCAGAATGACTGCATCCGGCAACACTTGTTATTTTATAAGATATGCTCCCTTTGATTATTTATATAATCTGTTGCTACCTGCTCATTTGCTTTATTGTATATTATATACAGTGTATTTGTGTATTTTTAATAATGTGTTAGGTGTATCCTATGAACCTTTGCTGTACTTGGAGAAGCTAAAGACACTGAGGTGGAAAATAAAGTAAATCTATCTATCGATGAAATCTAATAATTACATTAATTCATTAATTAATTAAAAAATAAGTCTGATTGTACATGAGTTTATGGTCTTAATTGCTAGTTTAAGTCTTCATTTATATACAGTTATATACAGTCTATGGATGCAGCTTTACCAGTTTCTACACTGTAGAAGTTTTAGTTTTGAAGCTGTTTCACATTTAAATATTTTATTCAAAGTCATTAATCAGAACCAAAAACTAAAACATCAATACTTCACTTTTCCCAACAAGGAATGTTTACTACATGAGAATACCAAGCTTTTCATTCACTGTTGCAATACATATTCATAGTTTTTATGTGGTATTTGTCATACTCTCAGTAATGGAACAATATGTCCAACAATAGCGTCCCTGACATCCCCATCAATCCATTCCAGGTGTAGCTGTCATAGCAGCAATCGGATGTTAGGAGAAGACATTTTTAGCAGTGGTAATGAAATGCGTCAAAATGGCCCCCTCTGGACATGTCAAATTTTGCCCAGGTGTCCAAAGGAAGAGGTTCATTAACGGAAAATGCAGGCAGTGTGCGTCAGGACTTTGACCCTGGTGGTTGGAGGTAATACTGTTAACATGTAAGGCAGGAAACTAGAGGTATTAAGAGAATTCCAGAAGCCTGAAAACAGTAAATCTCTTTTTTTCTCTTACTTTTCTGCAAAAATCTATAATTTTAGTCTGTGAACTCAGAGCATCTACAATACCAAAGATGCTAATATGCAGTCCCATTTTTGAACTTTCAACACCTCAGTATTGAGTGTTCCTCCACCCTGATATTGTGTTGGTGAGTTAGATGTAAACGGGTTTCTCCCTCGTCATAGTGGAGCTTACTTCCTGTCAATGGCCCTGGGTGGGGACGCACAATGAATAACACCACCCACACTGGCTCCCTGGCAGGCAGTCAGGCTGACAGGCAGGGTGACACAGGGGTTATTTGTTTCTGTCAGAAGCACATAAATAATCTACCAACTCCTCATGGAGTGGACAAAGCAGGCGTGCATTTATTGGCGTGCATTCATTGGCGTGCATTCATTGGCGTGCTACCAGGGCGGGATGTGCTTTTGTTGTGATTACCTGCCTCTGTAGAGGAAGGGCTTTCTCTGAGGACCTATGGAAAAATGGAGCTGTCTGCCAAGTGCCATGATTAGCGCCCTGCACGGTTCCTGGGTCAGCTCAGAGGGCAAAAGTGTCTAGACCAGCCAGGGGTTTTCCACAGCCTGAGCTGTAATTATTACTGCTTACAGTAGAGCCCCATCATATTCCACTTTGGATGGTTGTACGGCATTACTCTCCTCAGTGTGTGGTGGGAGTTGGATCAGACATTGGCTTTACATATGGTTTGAATATTGTATAGTTAATGGCCTCAATTTTTCATTGAGTCATATTATTTGATGTAAGCGGATCAAGAGATAGGAGGGTGGGAACTGTTTACTGATTAGTATCTCATGTTGAAGTAAAGTACTGGCAAGTATAATTCTGTAAAACCCAACAGTTTTATCAGAAGAGCTCATTGATTGTTTGGCATGGTTGCAGTTCAGGGAGCCCTATACCACCTAATGTCAGGTTCTTCTAGCTTGTTGCAAGGACTCTTGCAGTGCATTCTGCATTACAAACTAAGCGTTTGCCAGAAAAAACACAACCAGTTAATGGTTCGGAACTCTGGCTTATCTTGGCGATCAACGCAACAAAAGCTATAATTATCTGCAAAATAAACTCACTTCCTTGATTGTTGGACAAATAATGCATTAAACAGTTCCAGATAAACTTTGTTTTCCACTGTTTTGCCAGCCCCCGTGGAGAAGGAGAGGCATACAGGCCACCAATACTGGAAGAACGTTTCATTGGGCTACTCAGGAAGTTGAGTGCTCCTTGATATATGAACGCTTTATGCAACCAATTATTATTTGAAAACTAATTTGCTCTTTGTGAACAGAACAGAAAAAAATGCTTGACATTTCCCACCTGCCATTAGATTTTAGTTTTGCTTCTGTATGTCAGCATTGTGTGTCTTCCAAGGCCTTCTTTATATAGGCCCAGACATTATTTTTGGCATTTTTATTCTGACTTCTAACTCCCACTCCTCCCACTTTCTCTGGCCCACCTCCACGAGGGCCGAGGAAGCCTGGCACTCGCCTGAAGCTCTCAGCCAGTCCTGGGCAGCTGGGATCTGGGGGAGCTCCCTGCCGTTCTGCAGTGTGCTGGCAGACCCCTTTCTCTTGCCCCCGCCACTCTTAATTCTGCCTTTTTACTTCCAGCCAGCTTCAGAATACAATACAGAGGAGCCCTGTGCTGTGAACACAGACACACACCCGTGGGCGTACACACACATCCACACTTTTATAAGCCATTGAAAGAGACAAGACCAAAGGCGGAAAGAGGAGCAGACGCCTCTCAGATGCTGGGCTTGGCTTCGTGTGCCTCTTGACACAGACGGCCGCACACAAGATAACTGTTGTTTTTTGTTTATGGAAGGACCCTCTGCCACACTCCACGCTCTCTTCATCTGGACACTCCTAAAGGGCCAAAGCCAAGAGCCACAGGGGAAAAGAAAAATGGAACTGTCTCTACTGTATTTGTGGATGTGTGTTTACATGAAAGAGAGAGTGCATGTAAACCAGTGGGAATGTACACTTATTGTACAGTCTTCAGCGCTATTGTTCTTCTGTAGCTTCCGCATCGAGTGTGTTGTTTTATCAGATGGAGTTGGTTCAGTGTGGATGGGGAAGGGAAGGCCATCTTGTTCCATTGGGGTCTCTTTCAGAATAAAATCATTACAGCAGGTGATGTGTTTCCATCCGCCCTAATCTGATAGACGATGCAGTATATTGCAGTTTCCTTGGTGCACATGAGATGGGGGGGGGGGGGGGATCACACTGACTCACCCTCGCCCTCTGACTCACTGAGCATGTTTGATATCTAAAAAGACTATGCTAGTTTAATTATATTCTTTAGTCTCTTCTTTAAACATGAAATATCTAAAAACACAAAACAACAGAGGAAATGCTCCCTTAACTGTGCTGCTAAGGTGCAGTCACAAGCAATTGAAAAAGTCACTGAACCTACAAGATAAATCACACATTTTCAGATTTCATCAAGCTTCACTTGGGCACTTCATTTTTGTTTCTAGTCATTTTCACTGAAAAAAAATCAGATGTGCTGTGTTAGATAAACCAAGTTTGATGAAACCACGAAGACATATCTAAACAAATATATATATAATATATATACTCCCATAAACATGAATTCAAGTGTGTGTTCCACTCTATATTTATCATCTCTGATATCATGAGCTTATTTGCACTTGTACACAGTTACATACTGGAAAATACATTTGCATGTTTAACCTTTCAAAGGTATTAAATAGTTATTTTCTCTTAGCAAGTGAATCTCAATCAATGACACCACTCATTGGTTTTACTGTGTTGAAAATTATATATCCTATTAAAATGTATTACATGAATATATGTTTTATGATTCTATTTCATGAGGCTATATATATATAGACAGTATTTGTACTTAGGCAGACTTTTCTGCCCACTCAGGTCTCAGCTCCTCCCTAATGCTTACAGCCATGTGCTGACATAAATTTGTAGGTCTGTACCAGGTTCTCAGCAGTTAAAACTACTAGAAATAGAAATTCCTTCCTAATGGTGCATGAAAGTCATGATTCACCACTGTATTATTGTTTGAACCCCTGGCAGATCTTTTCCACATTACCTCAACACTCAACGTAAAGAAAACCGTATTTGCTTTCATGCAGTTATACATTTTTATTTCCCTTGCACAAAGTTTGACTGTCCAAGTTGGATGTGTCTCCCTTCACCTCTTGCCAAAATGTACATTTGGTAGAAAAGACGCTGCAGCTGGACCCCGACCAGGCCTGCTGGCGATAGAGCATGAATAGCAGGGTAGCCCTGGGCACTATGAAAAAGTCCTGCTGACGACTGTACCGATAGGGTCACAGCCTCTCCATGCTGCCCCCCGAAAAAAGGAGAGTGGGAGTAAACAGGCGTAATGGGGAGCGACTAAAAGAGACTTGGACTGTGTTCTTGTAAATAATTGCATTCATTGTTCTCTGCCGCTGTTGGTTATGGTCACAAGCTGTTTGGTAGGCCCCTGTCTGTCTGGTCCTCCCCATGAGCCTGGTGTCAGCCCCTACGCCCCCAAGGGGAGCAAGTTGTGCCAGGGGTGAGGATGCCAGCTCCCTGACCCGGTGGCCCCGCATCTGATGTGCCCACGTCAGGAGCAAACGGTCCCTGGGCCAGCTCGGAGACTCAGGGCGTGCTGTGCGCATGCTGCTTCGCTGTTAAATAAAGCTGGTTCAAAGAGCACATTCCTGCCCCCAGCCCAGCAGCGAAGTAGCGAGCTCTCTTGCTTGTAGTGTCAAAGCACCAGATTGTTTCATTTTATTGCTTTGCCTTTATCTCGGCTGACTCTGGTACAATCTGATTGGATGCAGCATGTTATTAGCCTCTGTTGTTGGCTGTGGGAACAGCAGATGGCCTATTTGGGCCAGATTACCTGTACTGCTTATCTTAAGTGAAGAATTCATTCCAAGTGCTCAGATGTTTCAAGAAAGCTGCTTGTTCATATTATGTGTGCGGTGCAGTACAGTAGAGCTTATCTAGAAGTTAACATCCACTTCCACTGTAAACCTGTGATAGCCAGCTGTGTTCACAGTGCATATTTCATGTATTGTGCTCATAGCAGATGATGATAGCTGTTTAGGATTGGTCATTTAAGTCAGAACGTACAAAAGACATATGAGCATCGCATCATGCTACACAAATTCAGCAGCAACATTTTTGTGTGAAAAAAATGGGAGCCGTAACCAAAGATTTCACTCATTCATCAGGGGCCTTGTGAAATAGCTCATTGCTTTCTGTTTGCCTTTGAAACTCCACAGAGGACTGATGAGAAAAAAGAACTTGATGTTCACCTTCTAGATTTCTCTTTTCTCCTTCCTTTGTGCAACCTGGGTGACAGCTAGAAGCCTCTGTCTGTTATGGCGTCCAATGTTAAGTTTGCAAAAAACAGATATAGATATAGATAGATATAGATTGATAGAACCTCTATGACATCATCTGTGTTGGAGTGTGGGGCTCTGCTAAGGGTGCCATGCATCTCCTCAAAATACCGGTGGCTAAGTGGAACACACAAGCTGAGCTCGGCAATGGAAGTCAGATGCTGTCGGGCCCTTTCGTGCCGGTTAAAGTCGCCCCTTTCCTTTCTTCGTCCGCTGATGGGTTTAGGAGACTCAGATTGAGGGGCCTCCTCTACGAGGTCTACGTCTGACGTTCCTTTATGGTAAATGTCAGAAAATAAATGCAGGCCTCTGTAACAAAGTGGAATTGGACCTAATCTGCCCCAGGCCACCGTGTTTGATCTGCACCACCGTTTGTTCAACTACCCACATCTTGACTAAGGAAAGAAAGTGCACAGCGCATTCAGGATGTTATGGTTAATAATCTGACGTCACGGTGGAAGAAAAACTGTTTTCATATGTTGTTAGGTCATGTATTCTAACATTCATTCACATCTTATCTTTGTTACTGCTCATAGTTTTTTTTCAATTTTCAATTTTTTTATTTTATGAACTTCCCGTAAAACCGGTAACCAGGTTTGTAAAATAAGTTATTTTGGTTTCATATTGTATACATTATCCTGCTGAGTACTTGCATCTGGGTTGCATTCCTGCAGTGCAAAGAGAACTTGCCATTTTTAACCAAGCAGCTGAAATCTGATACAATGCCTGGATTTAATGGAGCCTTTATATGACTCTTGAGATCATCCTGTTGTGAATTCATTGCTCTTCATGAGAATTGCAAGAATAATTGTAGGTGGGGAATGTTTAATCAGGTCTGATAGAGGTAAATCATTCTACCACAATTGAGCTGAGATCAAAGATGGTAGTGAACAAAAAACTCCTAGGCCCACAGGTAGTGGAGCAGTTAAACTGGAAGTATGAAACACACCCACCCACGCACATTCAGTTTCCCAGCTAGTGTGGGATGATCCCTAAAGATGTGAAACCATGTTGTGTGTTGGTTTTGATCATGTGTTTGACATCAGATAATGGAAAAGTGGTGAGTGCAGAGGAAAAATAACCAAACTCAGTCTTGAACATTAAAATGCAACATGCTTATACTGCTTTCATCAACTAATTGATTGAAAATGTGTCTTGTTGCATAGAGAAGACATTGCTCGAATGCATCAAAAGCTGATAAATACTCAAGACATATTTTCATTGTTGCACGCTACTCCTTTTGTGCTTACATCAGACATTCCAGAAAGTCACTGGAGTTTGACTGTGAGCTGTTAAGTGCTCGACTTCCTTTAAAATCCCAACATTGCTTCGCTGTGGCGATGGCATCAGAAAAAACAAAACAAAACAAAAACAGATGCAACTGGAAATTACTGTGAGAGAGAGAGAGTGCATACTGTAATCTCACAGAGACTGAACAATCTCTTAAATGTATTATTACAATAGATAGTTTTAATGCATTTGGATCCAGATCTGCATATGAGTACTGTACTTCCATCCAAGTACAGTAGTTCATGAGAAGAAATATAAAAAATTGTTATGCAATGTTTAAAGATTCCTGAATCGGAACGCTGATCCAAATCCAGACCAAAGCAAATCCAGTGGCTAATGGCTTACCTCTCTTTATTTTATTCAAATCTGGTCATGTTTTTGAGATACATCAACTTTCAAACAAACATACAAACTAGCTGAAAACAAAACCTCCTCAGAGGAGGCAACTAGTGTTAGTGTCTTCTCCAAAAAGAAGTAATTTAAATTATCTTTGCATGATGTGTGAAAGAGAGACAGCTTTCATTGAGTTTGCAACAGCAATCTGTGTTTGGACGCTGGAGCAGGTGGAGGTGAAGAAGATGTTGATATATATGTTGAAGCTGAGGTGTTGCAGCCATGGGTAAATGTCTTCAAACAAAAGACAAAGGCATTCAAACCAATGCAATGTGAGCTTATTGAAAAAAGGGGTCTTATATGGTCTTGTCCT
Organism: Anoplopoma fimbria; assembly: GCF_027596085.1. NCBI lineage: Eukaryota > Metazoa > Chordata > Actinopteri > Perciformes > Anoplopomatidae > Anoplopoma > Anoplopoma fimbria. Next base: position 10,540,957 of record NC_072467.1, read on the forward strand.
TTAGAATATAGACTAAAAAAACAATTTAGAAAGATAAGAATAAAACATACAATGTACAGTTATTTAACGTATATCAACAGATGATTTTAGAGCCAGCCATCCCTCAATTTAACCTTCTTACTTTATTCCTGAATAGGCTCAGTTGTGTAAACGTGAATCCTCCTGGAATACCCAGTAAACAGCCTGCAGCAGTATTGCAAGTATCTTTGTTTAGCATCATCATAGCTGTTTCATAAGCTATATCTCAGCCTGTTTCTGTTAAACTCAGCCAGCAAAACATTTACTAAACTAGAATTGTCTTTTTTTTAAGTAAAGCCAGAAAGACAAAGAAGATAATTTCGCAAGTGCCCCATAGGAGACAAAACGCACGTCAAGACAGAGGAAGACAAACAAACTTAGTGTCTGTTTCACATTATCACTAAATAATCATAAAAACAATTTATAAGTTATTAGCAGTGTCACCGTGCCAAGTGTGATTAGTTGTTTCTGTTCTATAGGAGATGAAGGCAGCAGAATACAGCTCATGTTTTACAAGACACTCTTTTTCAAGAGTTTGTGAATGCCAGTTTTGTTACTCAAAATGTGCAGTATTGTTTGTTTGTTAAGTAAGCCATTCTCAAAAGGAGAAGAAAAATCTTCATGCAGCCTGCAGCACATGGTCCAAATGCTACGCTTCTCTGTACTTCCTTCCTGATAATGCACACTGTTGTACCTCCCTTTCACATCCGTTTGCCCCCTTCCACTGGAACCAGAAAATCAATCTGCAGCATACACGTTGTCAAACAATGATGTAGACCCCAGTCTACCCCATCCATGGGGCCAGACGTGATTGAGTCAAGATCTGGTATAGGGCTGTTTGAAATACGGTCTCAATTACTCAGTGCAGGGCTCCCACAAACCCTGAGTTTTATACACACATACGAGCACACATGCATACACTCACATCCCCATTTTACACATTAAATTAAAGTCAGATTACTATCGGTGCATCCCAAATGTGCTTTTCAGTAAATACAGCTCTGTTTCCTGTTCACATCCCCCACTGGGAGGCCCCTTCAGAAGCCTGCTTTGCGCTCTCCATGCCTTCTACTAATTGACCAAGCCCGTTTGAGGTGAGGTGAGGTGGATGGAGATGGCGATGGCGACGCATGGCAGTCATATGTGACTGAGGCCACTGGGAGAGTCTGATGTGGGAACCATTAGCGCACAGTGTCGGTAGAAGCATGGAGACACACGCAGAGTGTGCAGCTTGAACAAATAAGGCCCTCTGTGTTTTGTAGTGAATACTCCTGCTGCCTTATAACCAGTTTGAAGTGTGGTTTGCTGGCGATGACATCGATGACAAACAGGGCGCTCTGGTTTCCTCTTCAGGGATGGAAACCGCTGCTTTGAACTTCAACAACATCGCCATTCATCTCTTATTGATGTAGACACAAGGAACTTAGTTCTGCATTAAGTATATGACAGCCAAAATGCTTTCAGTAAAGCATGACGTTTAAAATGCATCAAAATAATAGAAATAGTTATTTGGTGTTTTAGGTTGTGTTGGGATAGCAACTAGATTTGGATATTCCCTGCAAAAGTTAACATGGATTTTCAGTTTCAGTTCAATTTGACCAAAATGATTCTGCTCGACCATATCACTGTCTTTGCAGCCAGTTTATTGCAATTTTGCCAGAAATGTTGGGAGGAAATATTTGGCTACTAAAAGGGGGGATTCTGGTGATATGATATAAAAGGAATGGTCAAAATTGTAGCATCAGAGCCCAAGATATTCTGATTACCAGGTTGTTGTTTTTTTCAAACTTTGTAAAGCTCCTCCAAAGTCACAGAAGACATTATACAACTGTTTTCACTGGCTGAGTAGTAATCCTCATGATAAATAAACCTAAAACCATGTGTAAAGTCCGTGCAGGGCTCATTTAAACTGTCCAATTTGGTTTGGTGAAAATGGGATTGGTGGGAATTGAGCATCCTGATGGGGACCAGTGTTGTAACTATGAGCTTTGTTTTTACGTGCAACAATCATATATGATTGCTCAGTGGAAACAGTACTACATTAATTCTGATACATTAGTTATTCTTTTGTATTGTACGATGCAAAGGAATGCGTACCATTTTAGAAGTCACAATCCAAATCCTGTTTTTCCCTCAGAGTCTGTTTCATCTGTCAGCTTTGAGATTCCAACACTTTTAGATCTCATAGCTGGAAAGTTTTGTCTGAGTCATACAGTACTGGGTACAGTACTCAGTGTGTGAATACAGTCCACTGGTATGCTGAGCCGCCTTATGCAACCTGCTCCAGTGTTCAAAGGCTGCTGAGTGCCCTCTCCTGCTTTGTCAGGCTCACACAAGGGTTTATCAAGTGTAGGTTGGGAAGGCATGACGCTCAAGGACTTTGGAAGTGTGTGCTTGTGTGTGTATGCAGCAGGTTTTGCCTCTTTGTGCACCGATTCATCTGTGAATGGGATTGAGTGGAAGATGAGACTGCACCCCAGTGCGCATGACCGTGTTTGCTTATGATTACATGTGTTCACTCGTGTCACCGATGTGCGTGCACGCGTGTCTTTTCTTCTGTTTTCTCATTCGGGGGACTTTGCCCTATGGAAGGTGTGCCAGCCTGTCAGCTGAGAGAGAGGAAAACAAGATCTGAAGCAGGCCGGGGTGTTAGAAGTGGGACCAAAACGAGAGAGAGAAAACAAGGGAGGGCGCGAAAGAATGACAAACAGAGGCGATTGCAGAAAAGTGGCGCCGGAGTGCGGAGCGTGTTGCTTTGAACCTCACTCCAGTTGTTTGTTTATTGCAAATATTGCAAACATAGCAGAAACAAGCAGGATTAGGCTAGCTTTTAGTTAACGGCAGGTGTAGTATGCCCACTTTCATTCACCCTCTCTTTGAGTCAACTCGTCTTTCATTCTGTGTCTCAGCTGCATTGATCAGATGGCTGTGATTGCAGATTCAAAAAGTGACTGACAGATGGACGAACTGTCCTGCTGCCCACACTGTTGACAAGGCAGGGTGCCTGGTGACGTTGTCATTCGGTAAAGTACAAACAGGAACGACACTGACTGAACCAACTCTTTGAACTCCAGATGAATTGCGGGTCTATCAGCAGCTGTTCCGACTGACCTTACCCCACAAAAATCAATCAGCTCAAACATACTGGGAGGGCTGGGTGTGTGTTGGTCTTTTCTGTGCACAAGTTTTTGCGTGCGGGCTGGTCCAATGTGTTATGTACAGTGGTGATGCAGGGAAACAGGGATCTTTCCAGAAATCCTTTTGATGTTTTCTCACATTGTCATAGTTCACTTTAGTCAGTCCGTCCCTTTCAAAGCTGATTTTTTCCACTGACCCGAGTTCAACAGATTAGACTAGTGGACTCGACCCAATGGAAAACTCAAACAGCACAAACCAGCCAAACACACACCAAGTGTCAAGGTGTTCTTTTCAATGATTGAAAGGTGCCATTGCACTTGTTAACCTCTCACTTCACATGTATGGAGAAACCCAATAAAGGGCAGTAGAAGACAGGGCAGTTAGGTTTAGGAAGCATCAGACAGGCCTTTGTAGATACAGTACGGCACATCACTTGTCTGCCGGGTTGCCACACCCATCTGTGCGCTGGGCAGGACACACTGACTGACTGGCTGGGTGGCTGGCATTAATACCTCTGTTGGCAATGCCTCTTTTTTTTTCATGCCCTGCTTTCTTTCTGTCATATTGTGTCTCTCTGCCTGCCTGTTGCCCCGGTGCATGCAAATGTGGGCCGAGGTATGCGTCGGTTATCTCCTTCTGGAAAAGCAGTGCCCTTGTTGCTTCATATAGCCCGGCTCTAGTGACCGGCCATTGATAAGGCTAATGTCTCCCGATAGCTACCAACCTTTCAAGTCCCGTCACAAAACAGCCGGCACCCTTTTATGTTGTTTTCCCAAGCCAAGGACAGACAGGCCTCCCTACAGGACCGAGCTGGCTAATCAGTAATCACTAACTTGCTGAGCCCAGCAGTCCCGTTCAGACGAGCTGCTTTTTCAACCCCTTCCTCTACATCTTCTTCCTTTTCTTCCTCCACTTCTACATTTTCTTCTTCTACACTCTATTCTTTTTCCTTTTCTTCTCAGAATCTAGCTTCCCTGGAGACTAAAGCTTTTGATGATGATGCTTTTCTTCTGCATGGTGGGTAAAATGAACAGACCACCGTGTCTTTCTTTCTCTTTCTTTGTCTCTTTATGTCTTTCTTTCTTTCTCTACTCACTTCTCTATTCTACTCGTCCCGTCCCTCCCTGTCTCCCTCCCTCATTCTCTGTAGTGTCTTTGCTCATCTTCGTGCCCGGCCACAGAACAAATGCCGCCCCCTTAGCCCGCTAATGAATCAAGATACAGAAGGGGGGGGATCAGGAGGTCTGGGGCCATAACTGTGCCACAGACACATGGCGTTATATTAAAACATTAGTACCACTATATGACTTTATTTAGGACTTGCCAAAGAAAATTGATTAGGTGACAGAGACGGAACAAAGGAGGAATCATCCTCGGCCACCCTGACTGTGCTTCTTCTTTCAGAGCCAACAGCAGCAGTTCCTTTCCAAACTTTTGCTGAGAAGCGATCTGGCCACGCTTGGCCTCTTGTTGAAAGACACACCCTCCCTTGTCCCTCAGTTCAGTCCTACAGTCTGTATTCAGTCCAATTAACTCCACAGCTATAGTAGTTCTCACCTGCACCTACAGTGCACATTCATTTATTTTTTAGCCTTTAAATGTATGTCCTGTTCAATTTCATAAATATGATTTATCTAGCCCGCTGGAACAGAATAACTGCATCTATTTCTATACCTTCTCATACTCTCTGTCTCACTCTCTCTCTCTCTCTCTCTCTCTCTCTCTCTCTCTCTCTCTCTCTGCCTGGCTTAATCATAAGTTGCAGTGGTCCTCACTTTTAAAAAGGTGTTGTTGTTGTTGTTGTTGTTGTTGTTGAGTGTCAAGGTGATTCTGTGTTTGTAGTCGCTGGCAGGCAAACTGCAGTTTAGCAGCCATGGGCAAAGGGTAGGAAGTCTATGCTGCTTAAAAGCAATGGAAAAACACGTGAAAGTTTATGTCAAAGTAAACTGTAACTAAAAAATCCCCTCAAGTTTTAATACATACTCCGCTTAAAAAATACAATAGATTGTGTCTTATATATTATTCCCCCCAAAGGATAAACTATTGTTCGTTTCAAGTTTACCTACTCATTACCGAGTGAATGAAACTTTCACCAGACCCAGATGGTACCTGGTACAGACACCAGCAGCTTGGTTTTAGCCTTTGGTCAGTCAGACGATGCAATCAGTAGCCAGGAAGTCCAGAAATGAGGTGTGGGCCTTCACGAGGCCATACTAGGGTGAACAGCGTCTTAGGAAAGGAAAGAGAAGAGGTAGGGGGCCGCTTAATGAAAAAGTAGTTTACTTAGAAGTACATTTAACAACAAATTATCCTCGAAAATTGGAATGCATGCTATCGGAGAAAAATCTTAATATGAGAAAGGGATTTTGTATGAGTATGCATTTTAACACACATTTGCCCCACACAAAATCTGTGAGAGGGGTTTGTGTGGGGGTGGGGGGTAACGGGGAACATCCCAGTCTGACTATCATGTACCAGAACTTGGCGATCCAATATCCAGCCTGGTCAGTGATACTGCTGGGCTCTGCACTTTGGCCATTTAAATGTATGTCCTGTTCAATTTCATAAATATGATTTATCTAGCCGACTGGAACAGAATAACTGTATCTATTTCTATACCTTCTCTCTGTCTCTCTGTCTCTCTGCCTCTCTCTCTCTCGCTCTCTGCCTGGCTTAATCATAAGTTGCAGTGGTCCTCACTTTTAAAAAGGTGTTGTTGTTGTTGTTGTTGTTGAGTGTCAAGGTGATTCTGTGTTTGCAGTCGCTTGAAGGCAAACTGCAGTTCAGCAGCCATGGGCAAAGGGTAGGAAGTCTATGCTGCTTAAAAGCAATGGAAAAACACGTGAAAGTTTATGTCAAAGTAAACTGTAACTAAAAGATCCCCTCAAGTTTTAATACATACTCCGCTAAAAAATACAATAGATTGTGTCTTATATATTATTCCCCCCAAAGGAGAAACTATTGTTCGTTTCAAGTTTACCTACTCATTACCGAGTGAATGAAACTTTCCTTGCCAAAAGAACATAAAAATCAGTTCCTGTGTCTTCAATTTCTCTGATGTTCTTTATAAGTTAATGTTCCATGACTGACAGAACCCTTTTAATAAAGGCAGTGGAAACATTAGCAGTTACTTCAGCGTGAATATATATTTTGCGGGCGTTATGTGTTATGAAATCATGCTACAATGTAAAACTGAAAGCAGAATATTACAGATTAATTTCCTGAGGTTATCATGTTATCTGATGTAATTATTACACTTTTTACTGTAAAAGTGTGTTGTTGATTTGTGCCATTGACTCTATTATTACCTCACTGTATAATAAGATGCTAGGCTCCTAACCTTAGCTGTCTGGTCCTTTATGTAAGTTGAAATAATGAGTGACTCACTTTCATGAGCTCAGTGTAATTTTACATTTTTTATGTTGCATCGTATAATCAACAAAACTTGAGAATATATGATGATATGATGTGTTTACGAGGCAGTGATGTTTCATAGGTTGACCCCACTGCTAACCCACAAACTAGTCCACCAGCTGGCCCAGATGCATTGTGGGTAAAGGAAATGAACTCAGTGATGAGGAACGTGTTATCGGTTCTGTCCAGGACATCCTTCATACAGTAATGTCACCCAGCAGCATGACTGGGAGATAAAGGTGGTGCAGTGGACACACAGACAGGATAAAGGACACACAGACAGGACAGTGGACACACAGACAGGACAGTGGACAATGGGCAGGCATGTAGCGTAAAGCACCGCCACCACTGCTGCTGTCTGTATGCTTCTATGTTGATCCAGCTCACTTTTTCTCTCTCTTTCACATAAGGACAAACTTTTTTTCTATGCAATAAAAAACAACCACTTTAAGAAAATCATTTGTATTTCTCTAAAGTGATGGTAAAAATGGGTGAACCTTCAAATGTGTAAATTTAGTTTTTTGGTACCAGTCCCATACAAACTAAAAGTAAATTTTGTAATTTTGTCACATCATTCATTAGTCGTGTGAGTTGTCAGTCAAGGTAATGTCAAACATGCTCTTATGGTTATGTTACATAACTTCCTGTAAAGAAGTTTCTTTTGATAAGACACTATACATGTAATGACTAGAGGCTTCCCTGGTGTATCCGGAGCGGCATAGTTTGAAGCTATTAAATGAGTTGAGAGGGAGAATGTGTTGACACATTATTTATAATCTGCTGTTTGATGATCGGCATCTTGCTAGATATTTAAAAATCTCAAACATCCCTGAATACAGCTTGTTTAATTGCCTGTTTTGTGTCTGTATGTTCAAAGACTCGACTCAGAGGAAACATTCATATAATAGTTGCATGGGGTCTTACTTATTAATGTGACATCATCATGGCCTTAAAAAGTATTTAAATTAAAACATTTTGATCTTTGATTCGAACTGGCCCTGTTTATTGACATACGCAACCTCTGACAAAGCTTTGTTTTAAAAGCTCAAACACGTTGGAAGCCTCTGCTATATGGTGTGATTCATCAGATTCCAAAATACCTCAGGACATGCGAACACCTGTGTCAACTGTTCATCCCACTGGTTTTGAAAAGGACGAGTAAGTTAAGGTGATAACAACAAAACATTCACTTAAAACAGACTAATCTTTAATTCAAACTTTAGGAACACAAACATTAATTTCAGACATTTTTTTGGGTGTTGCTGTGGGTGTGTTTCACATTGTATTAAGTCATGCGCACACGTCCATGTTTTTTAATAGGTTCTCGTGGCCCATTCTGCCCTGCCATCATTCTCTGCCCCCTCCTCCTCTGCTGCCTCCACTGCTCGGTAACCAGACCCAGATGGTACCTGGTACAGACACCAGCAGCTTGGTTTTAGCCTTTGGTCAGTCAGACGCTGCAATCAGTAGCCAGGAAGTCCAGAAATGAGGTGTGGGCCTTCACGAGGCCATACTAGGGTGAACAGCGTCTTAGGAAAGGAAAGAGAAGAGGTAGGGGGCCGCTTAATGAAAAAGTAGTTTACTTAGAAGTACATTTAACAACAAATCTTAATATGAGAGTATGAGTATACATTTTAACACACATTTTCCCCGCAAAATCTGTGAGAGGGGTTTGTGTGGGGGTGGGGGGTAACGGGGAACATCCCAGTCTGACTATCATGTACCAGAACTTGGCAATCCAATATCCAGCCTGGTCAGTGATACTGCTGGGCTCTGCACTTTGGCCATTAGTGTTATTTTACATGGTTGATCTCAATGCCGTAGAGTCCCAACTGAAAAATAAAGGGGATGACTGAGTGTTTTTGTATATGCATGCACGCATGGGTGTGTGTTTGCAGGCGTTTATGCGTGTGTATGGATTTTTTTTTTTTTTTAAAAGGACGTGGTATTGTGCAGGTAGTTGGCAGACAGTGTGTGCATGAAGACTGATGAGAACACCTGGCTTTGGGAAACAAGAATGTAAGACAGACATTAATGACATATGATATGACACCCCGCTGTGCTTCACCCTTCTCCCCACCTGCCCCGGTGATATTAACCGTGGCCCTGCCAGGACCCCACATTCCCAAGAGCTCTCGAGTAAAGAAACCTCAGGAACAGGCACGTTATCCATAAAACACAGTGTTAACTGTTGACTAGTTGTTCTTGCTTTTTAAAAACGTCACACAGCTCTTTTATAGGCTGATGTGCATGAGTCTGAAAGGTTTCACAGATTCTTGATGCAGACATGAATTACTCATGGGTGATGTCCTCACAAATATAAGAAGCATTGATGACTTATATCTCAACTGGTGTGTTTGAATTACAGAAACCGTTGCCTATAACAATGCTTGTTAGAAGATGTGTTCTGGTCTGAAACATAGCAAGTGGGGATTTTCCACATATTTATTATTTTTTTAACTCTGCTATTTTCCATTTTGAATTAGTCACGTTTCTTATTTAAAGCACTTCATTCACACTGATAAGTGCCCACCTGTCCCTGCCATGGTTGATGTGGAGCGCTCCACTGCAAACATGTGAAAGAGTGCCAACGGAAATAACACCACCCGTCCCTCCTCTCTTCTCCTCTCTCCACCCCAGCTGATAAGATTATGCCCACGTGTGCTTGTATCAACTCTGGTCCTAATTGTTAAGCTCCCGATTCATACTTTGGAGTTCTAATTATGATTTAATTAAAAAATATATATATTTAAAGGGATGATTCCTTTTCAGGCGTGGCTGAAGTTTGAGATGACTCGTGTCCTGTTTCTTTTTAATATGTTATGCTTGTCAGCCTTTACACAATCTGATTTTAACAACTACCAGAAACCACACCCTTATGCTACATTTTGAAATGGTTGAATTATCAAATTCTCAGTCTTGGTTTCTTAAGAGCCAAAGTCTGATAAATTCCCTTCACACATGTTCAGGTCCATCATGCATAAACAATTTCAAATGAATGAAAATCAGGTTTCATTTTGAGTAATTTCATACAGAATAAATCATGTAGTAAATTTCCCCACCTACTTTGCCGTAGCCCCGAAAATTTCCATTGGTAGTAGGAGTCATTGATACTCTGTAGGGTTCTCTTTTTATCAAAAGTTTGAAGAATTGAGGTTTGTGGAGTGCTTCGGTAGTCAAATAGTTACTCCGCATTCCAACCAATTCTCCAACCACGGGATCTTTAATGCCTCTCTTTCTCTACACTTTCCAGTCTGCCACTTCACTCTTCATCTGTCCAATAAAGACAAGAAAATGCCCCCAAAAAAGGCAGACTTTATTCAAGCTATGTAAACAGAAGATGATGTCCTTTTTATTTAAACCATAAAGGTTAGGGGGAATGGGGTTTTGCTCTTAAATGTCCAGAAAGTGAAAACACAAGGTGCAACCTGACAGTAACCAGGACATGAAAGTATGTACAGTAATTTAAAGTAAAGAAACCAAAGCTACAGTTCAAATGACATGCTCTCGTTCTCTGAGTGTAGAGTAGCAGGAATGCGTTGTGCGTGGAAAAGACAGAGGTATTTTTCCCATGATTAAATTGATTTTGATTCTCAGTGTTCTCAGACTTCTCTGTATTGTCTAAGCTCAACTTTCTCTTAGCTTTTTCCAGGTTAGAATTTGGACATTTTCACACTTTAACACCTCGACTTGGTCTAAACCTCATCAACCGCTGGTCTAAAGGAACATATCCTGGACTCTGCTTTGTGCTGTTGTTTTGTTGGCTGGTTGATCTGTGGTTAACTTGTTCACAGCTGGCACCCACACACAAACACACAAAGCCAGAAAGAACTGACAAAAACAAAATGCGTGTGGGCAGTGTCAGCTATTTGTGACATAAGCTTTTATTCAGATGAGGTGCAGACATGGACATTGTATTCACATGTGTATAGCCCAACAAACTCAAATCCGAATTCACTTATTGTTATTATTTAATAATGTTTAACACATTCTCAGGCCATATAAAGATAATTCCAGAAACATAACTTACTCCATCCCATGTCTGTGGTGTAAGTGTGACTGATAGCAGAGCAGCTGTTTCCTGGGGGCTGCACCACTGTCTCTGCCATGAGTGCTCCCGGTGGCAATGCTGCACTTGTCCTTGTCCAGCTGCCTGCCCTGCACTAAATGTTTCTGTTCTGCAGAAACATTTAGCGCCTGCCGCTCACAGAGGGCGCTAGTCAGACTGGCTGACTGCAGCTGCTGGAAGGCACAGAGAAAAGCCCTAGTGAGAGAGCCTGCTGCTGCTGAGAGCTGGAGAGGCAAACAGGACATACAGTGAAATGACACACATGCACTCAGTTTAAGCAAAACTAATGCAGTCAAATTCAGTCCTGCAGTAATTTATTCAGCCTACCCTCGCTGATATAAATAGGGTGGACAAAATGATAGAAACAACTGTCTGTATAATGCAATTCTATTCAGCACATAAAACTACAGCCTCCAGAAAGACCAGTTAAATCAACACCTATTGATTGATCAACACCACCTTTCTTCAATTTTAAACTGCACTCTCTTAAAATGTTACCTAATTATAAGGATTTATGTATTGTTTGTTTCCTTGATTGCTTACAAATGTGACATTTCACTTTTTTTGGTACAAACGATGAGTATCTTGAGACCATCCAGGAAGGAAGAAGATCACTTTATTAATTTCAAGAAAGGGTAAAAGATTTCCCAGGATTCTAAAAAGAGGAATCTTGTGACTTATTGGGCTGTTCGTAGAGAGTGTCATCTCCATTTTTTAGTCTGCATAGCAACCTGTGGCTCAGCTCATGATGCAGCAGAAAAGCAATGTACCAACATGCTGAGTCAAAGCGAGAGCTCTCAGCTTTTCCAAACCTGCAGCCTGACACTCGCCACTTCACCTTTTGTTTCACATCCTTCGCAGGCAGACCCAAAGAAACATCCTGTTTGCTGCCGATCGGAGGCGTATCGTATCATTATGTCAGCTTACCTCCGTTTTGACACAGGCGGTTAGCTGCACAGCATTTTCCCAGTATCTCTGCTGGCCCACCCTTTTGATTATGAGTCACAGCAAAAGCAGTTAAAACAAGTCATACTGTGACTAAATTGAAAGCAATGAAAACTATTTTTAAAAATATATCTTATCAATGTTAAGGGTGTGAACGTGCATATTTTTACTTTACTTGCACAGGAATAATATTTTCTTAGTAAAGCTAAATCTACCACTAAGCCAGTGACCTACCTCTAGATAGCTAGTTGATGTGTTTCTGAATCAGGGTTCAGCAGAGGTAGAGTTAGTCTTCCAACATATTGGCTTCTGTTAATCAGTGATAGCGCCTTTCTCCTTTCATGTACAGTAAATTGCCCATAAACAGTGGCGACACAGATTCCAAAGAATCTTTCCATCGTTCCAAACATGGCAATTATCAACCAATCACATGGGAATCAGTCCCACTCTTGTCATGTGGACTTATTTCGCCCGACAACAGTTAAAGTTTAGTCAGATCCCTCCGGGAGAGAGGGAGATTTCTTCGCAAGGAGCTGAATCACAGGACCTTTTTCAAGTGGCTAAATGAGGAGAAAAGAAGGCAAATACCTCAATCCAAAATAGAAAACGGCGGTGGAATGTTTTGGGGCACGGGGAGGTGATGTAGGAATTAGCTGTAATCAGTGAAAAACTTGGAGAATGCTGCTGCTTTGTGCCAGGGAATTGATCACTGCTGGAATGACAGTAATGGAAAGCTTTCTTTTACATGCAATGATTCTTCACAACCATAGTGTGAGAGTCGATCTATCATTAAAGCTTTCTGACATGAAAATAGCAATAAATAAAGATGTCATACCTCAGCAGTCTGTGTCTGTGCACTTGTGTTGACATGCTTTGTTACCTCTTTGCCTTACATTGGCTTTCACAGAGTATACAGACTACCGTGGGTGGGGCCAACGTGGAGCGCACGTCATAGCAACAACAGTGGCGAAGAGCAATAACTCTGAAGGTTTCGGTAAAGTATTTTTTAATAAAGAAAAATCAACAATTGTATAAGATGTTGGATGGATGTTCATATATAAATACAGAATGGAAAATTCTGTTCTATATCATTTTAGGGGTAGGCAATATTAAAATTCCCCTACTGACAATATTGCTTTAAGAAAAACAACAATATACGAAATTATCATCCAAAATAAAGCTGAAGAGAGATGTGCATTTAAATATAAACCTGTAGGAACAAACTGATTTGTTAGAATAACATCTGTTGTTTGCTGTTGACTCACTTTGTTTTTCAATGGACGCCGCATTAAGACTTAGGTTGCTACTCCGTTAACTTGCCAGTTATTAGGAGAAAGCCTGTATCAAGACAGGCATGAGCTGTTTGGTTATTTGATCTGCTATTTGCTGCACACAAGTATCTGAGAGGAAGTTGGTACCAAAAAAAAGATTAATAGTTCCACACTGCTCCCACTCAGAACTCTTGTTTTGCTTTAGTCGAAAGTAACATTTTACTTGAACCAGTCCCTGCTGCATCAGCTGATTGTGGCCATTTTGGTTTGTCTCTCCGAACTTCCCCTCTTAAAAGTTGGTGTCCTCCAAACATCCCTTCACGATCATATGAATGAGTGGAGGCTAACGTAGAGCAACAGTATGAACAAACCTCTGGCCCATTCATCATTGTGACACTCTCAGTCTCGCTCACTCAATGCAATGGTTTTTTTTACTGGTGTGAAAATAACCCTATATGGATGGATGTTTCTTTTGAATATCCTGCATGTCCAGGCTTGGTTACAAAGTAAACTTTTGTCACAACATAACGTCTCAAATCTTAAGACCTTAAATGAACCCAGGCTGAAATAATCTCTGAGCTAAGAAAGCGTTATGGGACACTTGCCTCATATTGTACTTAAGATCAAAACCGTCAGCTGTATATGCATGCATAACTCTATGTGCATACATGTTTGTCCATCCATATCTCCCTGTCATTTATATCAGTGAGCTCCTTTATGAATGTGTGGATTTAACTCAGAGCGTGTTCCCTAAAGGGACCAAGTCCCAGGTGTTTCAGACACCATAGTGCCCTCTCACTCTTATTTGCGTACACAGATGTGAAAGCTTCCACCTTCTGTATACATACTGCAGTTCTGTAAAATCCCCCAAGTCTCCCGCTAAACCATACACGCTAACATTTCACCCAAGAGAGTCTCTTTTTCTTTTGCATGGTGCAGATTTTAGTCTTTTTGTCTAGGGAGCATATCAAGACACGTGCTTGTGTGTGTGTGTTTGTTTGAGTGTGTGTGTGTGTGTGTGTGTGTGTGTGTGTGTGTGTGTGCTTGGTGACCAGTGGAGGTTATGAATGAGCTACAGCTGCATGGCCCACTGGTCAGTATGGACAGCTGATGAATGAAGTGGAAATTATTAAAATAAACTGCTGGGTAATGCAGCAACATTCATGCGTCTGGCCTCCATATCTCCCCATCGATATCTTCCTCACACATCTGGCTTTACAAAGATGCACACCATGTTGATGCAGCGGGACACAAATATTTAAAACACAAAAAGGTCATCAAGTTTGTTAGTGCACTTAGCAGGAACTCCCACGATATTATGAATTGATACCAATTTTGCAGGGTTTTTGAATGAAACAAGCTTTGCATGAGACGAGCAATAGAGGGGAGTGGTGATAGCGACAGATGGACAGAGATGGGGAGGTGACAGAGTGAGAAAGACGGGGCTGGTGATGGATAGACAGACGGAGAGAGAGGGGAAGAAGAAGGGCAGCGATAAGGACAAAGACATCAGTCACGTTTAGGGTTTTTTCCCTCCTCCCCTATGCGAGTGGACCTTGATCCAAGCCACACAGACTCTACTGTGTCATGGTGTGTGTGGCCCTGTGTCTGTGTGGGCCTGTGAGTGGTGACTGGACAAATCATGACTCAGCAGAAATAGAGCCACATAGAGTAGAATAGAGCAGAGCTTCATTGTTGAAGCAGGTTTCTTGGGCATCACATTAGCCACTTGTCATCAGTGCCACCTGGTTGGATTCCGCGCAAAACATTACCACTCTGGACCACAGGGACCGCAAAATTGACACAAAATGGAAGTTCCTAGTAGAAACTTTAAATACTTGATTGTCACTGCATCTTACAGAACCTTGAAAGTGGATAAACAGACATAGTTCAGTTACAACACATGCTAATATTTGCTAAAACATGTAGCATAAGAGTTGATCAAGTACAGAGAGGTCAGAAAGTCAACGTATAGGTTGAGTAAGTGTTGAGTAATTTACAAGTATTATCTAATGATTGCTTACATTAGCCACCTAAAGCTAATGGTCATACCAGACCAAGTAAAATACTGCGATAAAAGCGTGTGTAAAAGAGGGTAAGAAGTTGAGCAAGGATGCATTTTATAGCTTGTAAATTCAACTTTTCATTCGTAAGAGAAAGAATGTGTGATATATTTCTTTGTGACTTAGTCTTCCATTAAAGTTTTTGTAAACAAAATAGTTTTGCATTTGATGTGTAACCACAAAGGATTAAGTTAGAATTCTGTCAAATACAGTGGTCTAAATGGAAAGATGAAGCTCAGTCCTTGTTTGGTTGAAATGGCAATACCTCTGTTTGTTGATAATGACTCACTTCTTAAGAATTGAACTTCTTTCTCCCTCTACAACTTTATCAATGATCTAAGATACTTCAAACAGTGTTTACAAGTAAACGGGAGTAGCAACTGATTCCAAATAACAAATAAAGCCTCGGTTTACCTGTTAAGTTCTGTTATGGGTGGGTCGACTTCCTGTTAAGTGGCCGGATGAGCTTTGAATTGTGGGGAAAATTAGCTCAGTGGAGGTGTCGTTTAACAAATACTTTTTTGCATGTTATTTAACGATAAATAAACATAAACATTGAAACATGCACTGTATGTGTGTGTAATTCACATTCATGTGTGTGTTTTCCTGTGTGTGTGTGTGTGTGTGTGTGTGTGTGTGTGTGTGTGTGTGTGTGTGTGTGTGTGTGTGTGTGTGTGTGTGTGTGTGTGTGTGTGTCAAACACTTGCACTTGCAGTTCCTGTTTGGGGAGGTCCACTGGTTCTGGCAAACAGTGTCTGGTCTTATCTCTTGTGTTTTATGTTCCTAGCGAAGCCGGGGGCACAAGCAGCTCTTTGTGGCCAAGAGGTGGCTGGTCTCGCTCCAGACCGACCCATGCAGCTGTTCACCACTGTTGGACATATCCATGTGTGTGCGTGCCTGTGTATGCGGATACATGTGTGTATGTATGCATGTTTGTCTTAAGTGTTTCTGTATACGATGGTGTTTGTGTGTGTTCTTCATAGTATAGTACTGCCAGCAGAGCCAACAAAGCCTCTTTCATTTAATTCTAGAGATTTGGACTTCTCAAAGTCTACCGTCACATTCTCAGTAATTTCCTCTGAGTGACGGTGAGTGGTCAGACTGCAGGATGGGAACAGGCAGACTTTAGCACATTGAGGAGCTGAGTAAGAGCGTGTTCAGTAGTCCTGCATGTTCGAACTACAGCCCAAGGGTCTCTTTCTCACCTTCTCTCTGTCACCTTCTCTCTGTCTCTCTCTCCCCCTTGTGACACCATCGATCCCCCTAAATGGAGCTTCCACTGGGTAACACAAAGTGTATTGTGTGTGTGACCCATTAAGAACTCCTAGAAAGGAGCCATCGGCGAAACTAGTATAAAGCCACGTGCTGTGTTAGCAGTCGAGTGTGTAAAGGGCAAGAATGTGGCCCCTAGATTCAGTGTGAGAGGGAGAGAGAGATATGAGGCATGCTTTTGGGCATTAATGATATTTTGAGACTGAAAAATACCCTCTATCAGAACATGTAGTTTCTTAGCATTCCTCAGATTTCATGAACTTATCGTTAACTATATTTTCATTAGATTTAAGCCAATTATTCAGCTGATGTTTTATCTAAAGTGCTTTCCATTCAATAGATGTCACTGATGCTATGATCTTTCTTAAAGGTGCTATATAAGAGATTCGGAGCATTTTGTTTGTCTCTCAAAAACTCAGCATAGCGATGGTTATGTCGGCGGTTTGTCGGCGGTGCTAACAGCGCATAGAGTTCATGCTCGTGGATCTTGGATCGTGGATCTGTAGGAACTCATAATAAGGAAACAGTTTGTGGAATTAATAACTTGAATACTCAACTGGGGCAAGTTTCACTCACAAATTATTGTTCCCTATAAAATACATGCTAATTAAAAGACATGGCAAAACAATGGGAGAACGAGACTTTCGTGTTTCTCTGGGTAACCGTCTTTGGCTTGGCATCCTCTACTGTTTTGTTTACTCCCGTTAGTGCCTGTTGCCAAAATCATGACAGCCGAGGGCGGGCTGGTGAAGCAGGCTTATAACAGAAAAAAACCAGCTTGACAGTAACGGTGCAGGAAAGGCATTGTAGTGTGAAGTCTTCCTTATTGTCAACTCTTTTCTTCTTCTCGTTGTTCCCATCCTGGGTATCGTTGTTCCCATCCTGGGACTGAACCATAGCAACAAGACATATTTGTTGTACTTGGTGAAAAAACTATTTGAGATTCTTTTACTAGTAAGAACATGCTTCCACTGCAGCCGCCACCATCCATCTTGTTCCCTCGCATTTGAAATGCATCATCTGTGTCGACCTTTCACCTCAGCTGCCGTGTCACTTCCTCTCTCCAGCGGCGTCCCACTCCAGCATGAGGGGGTAGACGGGTCACAAAGGTTAGCAGGCTGAGCTGTCAGCACAGGTTACACGTCTTAAGTGGGACATGTGAGGGATTGGGCTGGGGCGCACAGAGACTGCAGGACTCGGTGTGGGGTCACAGCAGATCTGATTTATTACTATTATCACTGTGAACTCACGTTTTCACTTCTGTTTCACTCTGTCTCCCTCGGCTTTCACCATATCTGTCTTCATGTGAGAGTAGATATTCTCTGTACCAACAGGCCTCTACATACAGATCATCATTGTGTTATGCAGCGATCATAAGTACAACTATTTCTTCCTCATATACCATCTTCGTAAAATCAGTCTAATGTTGGTCCGTTTAAAGCTGGAGTTTTCTTTTTGTTACTGTGTCGAGTGTTCCACCAACAGAGTGATAATCTGTCCCAATAAACACAAAACATGTGCATTTAAGGAAGACAGTGTCTCTCTTCTCTTTTAAAAGAAATTATACTAACCTGCTAAAACAGGACAGGAATTCACAGCTTTGTCCTATTAAATGCCTGCAGCTCTTAACACTCTCTTTCCTCTCTTTTCTTCTGGGTTATCTATTATTTCTTCTTTATCTTGCCTCTATCTGTGATGATCTGAAACATTTCTGTCAACATTGTGTGCCTGTGTGTTTTCATGCATTCATACGTCGGTGTGTGCGCTGACACCTGTGAAGGAACATCTGTCTGGTCATGCTATAGCGAGGGACAAACAGAGAGGGGGAGTTCTTAACAGGCCTCAAATAAACCGCTTCACAAAGGGAAGCTGGGAGGACACTAAAATCTGCCCAGTTAACCTGGGCTTGAAAAGATAGATGAACTTCTTTGAACAAACGCAGAGGAGACTAAAGAGTTGCCTGAAAGTTTCTCGCAGTCTTTACTTGGGTGGCGACGATACAGGCTGTTTGCTGAGGCTTTGGACTGACTCACAAATCAAAGTGTCTGTCAGAATGGAGAGATTAGGGAGTCAGAATAGGTCTCGGATTCTACCTGCACCCTTTTCTCTTTGTTATCACCCACCTGGATGAGCTGTTAGCATTGCGTAACATGTGCGCCAACAAACAAACACAAGCAGACGCTCACACAACAGGGAGAAACTTTCTAATACCCTGATAAAAGGCAGCTGTTCATCTTCTGCTCCAGAACTGAAGATGCCCAGGGAAGGCTGTTTGAAGCACTAATGAGTGTGGCATTGTTCATGGGAGATTCCCCTTCCACTGAGGCATTCGGCTGCACTCAGTGTGGCCCATCCCAGCGTCTGCTGTCATCTCAGGACACGACACAGACCTGCTAGCTGGTAGTACACTGTCAGCACATTCATGCATTAAAGGGAGAGAAAGAGAGCGATGGATGTACGCAAAGAAAGTACATAAAGAAAGGGGAAGTTGCAGAAACTCTGCAGGTGCTGTGAGATTTGTCATTCATCATTTGTAATAAATATTATCAGATGGCATTAGATTGGTTTTGATATCGTTACAGCACAAAGCTACAGGCAAGTCAGGTTCTACTGAAGTAAATTTCCTGCTGTGGTTGTCTTACATTTGTTTATCAGGAAGCGAAGTCACTGATGTGCTCTGCCAGGAGCTCAGGTTTCAAAGACTTTCTGGATAATGGAAGACGTTTAAAAAGCCATCTCAGACAATGCAGGATCTTAATTCCTGGATGTCTTTGCTCTCATTCATCTGATCCCATTTCCTGACTTCTGATGATTGAGGGATCTAATTCAAACCTCGCTGCTTTTCACCTGCTTTGTATTGCCGCTGTATTCAGTGTGTTTGAACAAAATTTAAAAAAAGGAAAGAATCATCTTATGAGAGCAGCATGGCTCTTATAAGATGATCTCTAGGGGGAAAGTACGAGATTACACCTGATAGGAAGGAGACTTAAGCATTAAGTCAACTGGCTCCTTTGGGAAATAATCCGCTTTTCTCATTCAAGTCATTGTGATGAGTGATAAGGCCCCAAGTGCGTATAAGAGGAGAAGACAAAAATTGGATAGTAACCCAGCATCTGTTCTCATGTTACATGAAACCAATATTATGAGATTTAGTTCCATGTGATGAGGCAAACTTTTGCATTATTGTGTTTTCATTGAGGATTTTTTTTTTTGTACAGCCCAGTGCTAGAAATGTCACATTTACTTAAACTGTTTAACAGGTCTTTGGCAAGTATGACACATAAAAAAATTATTTTCTCAATAATGAGAATGTGTCAGAGCTTATTTTATCTGACTGTCAGTAATAGGAATTTCCAATCTGTAATCAAATTGTATGACAACTTATTATTCAAAGAACTAAGCCACAGCCTGTCACAAGCAACCTTTTTGTGTGCCATTTTTTTTAAAATAATCATCCTCATCACTCCGACTGTCTTCATACTTGACTGCATATTGTGTCTTCTAGGAATGGATCCTAACAGTGGGATTTACTCAGGACTAGCTTCGGGGAGGTGATTTCAGGTAAGACAACTTATCTTTTGTGTTTCTCTGAGCTTACGTGAGCCGCTGATTCATGTTCATGATTCATGTGCCTTATTTCTGTGTTTGAGCTCGCTGGATCTAAAGCAAAACTGGCCTGAATTAATCATATTGTGAATGACTCACCAGCCCTGAATAAGCAGACACAAGATATGTCAGATGGCCCTCGCCTGTGTGTCAGAGAATGTATATGTCCTGAAACATTACGCGGCTGTGTAACAAAGATACGGATGCTACATTACAGAGGAAAGAATCAATTAGATGTTTTGGAAATGCCTCCAGAAGACAGTATAGATGTGCTAGTGAATAAGCCTGCTATCCCCAGATGCCATCTCTGTTAACAGCAGATTGTAGCGCTGCTGGGCTTGTAGTTTTGTTTTGATTGAAACCAGTCTCGCTGGCTTGTCTGTCTTACGCAGGAGCCCAAAGAGCTTTCTTCTGCCTGCTTATAGTCTTCTTCTGTTGTTTCTGAAAAAAAAAAAAAAAAAAAAACTTTATGAGGGAGTAGTGGAAATGTTTGCTCATTACACTCTTACTGATCTTACTTTAGAAATGAAACTTAATGTAGCTGGGATTAGCCTGCCTGCAGTTATGCTGATGTTGACATTTGTTTCACAATCACATGTTTGAGTAGTTACTTGACTAATGTCATATTGGTCCGGGTTACCCAGTTCATGGCTGCTGTTGTAGACCATTGTCTATTCTCGGACTTGCTGCAGGTGTATTAATCCCTGATAGTGGGAAATAGAATTAGCTTTCAGTGAGGAAAAGGTCAGCAGAGAATCTATTATTGACCTTGTCATCTTCAGTATCACAGTGATATGATACCACTACTGTGTCTTTCTCTGCCATCGAAACCACACAAGCATGGATTCCTGTAAATGTTAGCTTTAGGTGGTTTCTCTGCTTCTGTCATTTAGCACTCAATGACTGAACTGCTTTTTAACCTGCTAATCAAATGTCTTTGGCTGTAAAAAAACAAAAAGAAAAAAACAAAACCTAGTGTTTCACATGATGTCAATGCATGTTTAGAGGAGGTGGGGTTCATCAGAAATTGTTAATTGATATCTGGGGGAAATTGAGCTATGTTACAGTATAGTATAGTTATAGGAAAAATATAAAATGAGTATGTAAAAATGTGTACATTATACAACACAACATTAATAAAAATAGAAATATGTAATGTGTAAATTATGTTAATGCTGAAAAATAGGTCTATGATTAAATTCAAATCCATGTGAATGTATGGCCTGAAATTTAGAAGACCCAGATTACTTGACAACCCTCTCCTTTTTCAATACTCGGTTTTTGCGTTCTGAGGACACGAAGCACTTGATAAAACAACTTATATATCATATTTGATATCTTTCAAATGTATTTTACATAGAAATGAAATGCAAAAATCCACAAAAACACACCTCTTAAAAATGAAGAAAATCAACAGCCCGTTATTGTTTATAATTAAATGTTACCTCCTCAAAGAGAGTGAGCAATAAACAGTGCAAATCAGTAACAAACCATTAACATCTCTCGTAGAAGCAGCCGGTGGAGATGCCTTCACAAGTCACGAGTGTTGCTATTCTGCTCATAGTGATAGTCAGAGAGTGCGAGAGGCAATTAAAAGTCCAAAACACGTCAACGTCACAACGCAACTGCACGCTATAAGGAAGAGAAAGCACAATAATCAGAAATGGAGAGTATTGGATGTGTCATGATGTTGATGTCTGTTCCTCAAACATACCACTACCCCTGTATTTTCATATGTAATCTTCAGGGGGAAATACATTTTTATAAAATCTTAGACCTGACATTTAATCCGGTGTTATTAAATACGTTGATGATACTATAATGATTTGCATATCCCTTTGGATTGGTTGGTGGTATTCCCTGTTGACTTGCACATCATTTCTCTACAGATGTTGTCACACACAGGGTTGGTTTTGTTTCATCAAACACAAAAGGATTGGGTTGATAAGTGACCATTAAAAGAACAGCTCACTCATAAACACTTTCTTAATTCTAAATGGGCGCTCTATGTGAGAGTGAAACAGAAAATGCATGCAATGTAGTCCAGTATGACAGAGCATTCCTGGGTCAAGTGGCTGCTCTCAGGGTGACTCGACACTTTTGACACGTGGTTGGCTGTTCAGCAGCAGCAGAACACTTGTGTTCACAACGTTTGCCTGTTAGGATTAGCGTTGTGCAGCTGCTCTGCTCCTCACAGCTTACCGAAACCGGGACGATTGGAGCTCACTAGACCTCTTTGCAACAAGTCATTAAATCACTCTAACGCACAAAGTTTTGAGTTATTGTCATCGATAGGTGTAACACAAGGGGTTTTGTGCAGATTATCTCTCAGCAGTGGTGGAATGTAACTAAGTAAATTTACTTAAGTACTGTACTTAAGTGGGAATGCTAGGTACTTGTACTTAACTTGAGTATAACCATTTAATGAAACTTTATACGTAAACTCAACTTCAATTTAGAGGCATATATTCTGCTTTTTACTCTTCCCTACTCGTTTCATCCCCTCCCTGTCCGGTGAAAACAATGCATCTCTAAATGTGTTGATTTTGAATGTTTGTGATAAACTGAAGGATGAAGTGTTCATTATGTGTTGATAACCTGCTCATACTTCTTAAGCTAAATAGACTGCTGGAAAATGTATTGCAACAAAGCTGAAAACAGAGCTGTTTGACTGAGCTCATGAAAAGATGACTATTTAGAGATATGTGGTTTAAACAGGTCAGTGACGCTACAAACATATTATCTCATAGATCTTGATGCAGTGCTGTAGTTTAAACTACCCAACAGTATATGAAGGAGTTCAAATCAGCTCAGCCTTAAACATCTACACTAGTAAATAATAATAACAATAATTTTACTGCACGAGTACTTTTACTTTAAGTACATTAAGCAGTTAAGAATACTGGCATACCTTTACTTGATTTTGCATTTCGGACTTTTCTTTTATAGAGAATTTTTTCAAAGTGGGTTTTTAGTTAGTTTACTTAAGTGAAGGATCTGAATACTTTTTCCACCACTGGTTGTAAGAATGAGTGTATACTACATGCAGATTACTTCACTCCTTCTCAACTTGATTACTGGAAATGCACGCCATCAGCACACTGCTAACAAGGGCCGGTTGATGCACAATATAGTGATAATATCATCCATCATTGCATCACTTTGGAGCTTTTTTAAAACACTGATAAGAAGATATTTGATATCTAACTAAATGGAATTAAACCTTCGGTATTATCTCCCTTTTTTTGTTGGTCGCAGTTTTGACTCGGTAACTGAAGGTATGATCAATGAGATCCTGTCTTCTAGGGTAGGCCCTTGTTTTTCTTCATGTTCATGTTCTGGAGCCAAACAGAGGAAACATCTGCTTTACTGCTGTTCTAACTGCTCCAGATCTCCAGACACACACACACACACACACACACACACACACACACACACACACACACACACACACACACACACACACACACACACACACACACACACACACACACACACACAAACACACAGGAGGGCCTAGTGGTTGGGCCCGCCAAAGGAAGAGTGTTACTCCACAAAGCACACATGCATTGATAATTATGCACACACACACACACACACACACACACACACACACACACACACACACACACACACACACACACACACACACACACACACACACACACACACACACACACACACACACACACAGATGCTGCCTGTCTTCCTCTCATCCTCATCCTGTCTCAACCACTGTGCAGTTTGTCCTCCACCGTCTCTGCCACCAGGACCTGCTCTGACAGCTGCTCTGGCATCCAAATCTATCTGTCCCGTTTTCTGTCCGTCCTTATATTGGTCTGTCTGTTCTCTGTCTGTTCTCTGTCTGTTCTCTGTCTGTTCTCTGTCTACCTCAACAAGCAAGCATTTCACTGATTGATTCAACATTCGCCCTAACAAGTAAAAATTCTCCAAAATATAATATAAAGTTGTAGTTAGAGATTTACACAAACAAAACAATAGCAACAAAATAAGTGGCCTACACATGTTGCCCAATAATGGGCAAATACTAAATATTAGATAAGAAAATGAAAAGAAAAAAATAACAAATACAGAAACAAGCATACTCTGGTACAGGAAATAAACAGAAGTTACAAAAACAAATTTCAAAGACTAAGCAGATACCATGATGAAGGACAAAGAATAAAATTAAATAAAAATATTCCAGGGTTTAAAAGCGTTGTGTGATGCGTGACTGTTTTATGTTTAGTTTCTTTCTGAGCATTGATATTGTGTATATAATGTAATTATACATATAATTATACATATAAGTAATCACTGATACTGTAGCTGTGTTGTCACTGTTTTGTACCTGGAGGGTTCAGGCAAATTCAGCAAATCCTCCAAAATAAAAGACATATTATGTTGGTTGGAAGTTTCTTCCAAAGTTACCTACCTGAACAGACAGTATCGTTCCTCGTTGCCTTAAAAAAGTTATTCGTATGAGCATTTTTCTCATACGAAGGGTCTGGTTAAATTTAAAATCATAAAGTATGGGATTAATGGTAATGACAGATTTTGGTTTGGGTTAAAAATAACTGCCTTGTTAAGGTTAGGAAAAGATAGTTGATTAAAAGTCATGATTAAAAGAAACCAACGTCATCTGTTAAAAGGAAAGCAATCACGAACGATGGTCTCTTGCGGTTTTACAGTGTTATAACAACATCGTACTACTTCCGCTATTGCTGCGGCGAGACAACTTTCATTACTCACACAGCCTCTAGGGGTCCTTGTCAGGTAATCGTCGGCATTTGAAGAAATGACCGCTGCCGTTATTTTTCTAGC
This sequence comes from Anoplopoma fimbria, assembly GCF_027596085.1. Taxonomy (NCBI): domain Eukaryota; kingdom Metazoa; phylum Chordata; class Actinopteri; order Perciformes; family Anoplopomatidae; genus Anoplopoma; species Anoplopoma fimbria. Next base: position 10,565,577 of record NC_072467.1, read on the forward strand.
AAGGACAGTATCAACAAATCGTATTTAGAACGATCAGACAGCGCTTGCGAAGATTAAAATGATCCCTAGAGATCAGGAAACAGTCCTGGGAAGAGAGAGGCGGCAACAATGACTGTTTGTTGGTGCTACAGGCGATCCGACTCTGACTCTATAATGTCTCGCCATCACTGAGACACAGAAATAGCCCTTGTGTGGGCCCTTTCAAAATTGTAGAATAATAACCCTCGTCACCCAAAAGGGAAAAGGCAAGGTCTGTCCTTCCCAGACATTATGGTGGGAAGAATCGATGACTTCCTCCATGGTTCTCCCTCAGGGGACAGGGGGACAACGTCTCACTGGTATTAATAGTCGTCCTCTGATAAGCCGGCCAGTAAGCTGTCTGGTGGTGTCACAGCCTTTCGTCTCTTTGTGAGAACGTCTTGTTATAGCATCAAATAACTCTTATAGAATATACATTCCCTTGCCTTCCTGTTTTTGTTCAGCTCCATGCGCTTCACTGTACATCACAACCTTTTTACTATACAATGGGGGACACTTGAGTCCCATCAGTAGATACTTGACACTGCATCTTTGACAGTTCTCTGTTCAGCTCTCTGTTGGTGCTGCGATGCTGCCCGCTGCCCCAGAGCTGTGTTACTACTGGAGCCTTGTGTCGTAAAATACTGGGAGCAAAGGTGATATGCCTCCCTCATTGACACGGCTGTGGCACATGAGGTAGAGCGCTTGTCCCGTAACCACAAGGTTGGTGGTTCAAACCCCTCTACCGGCAACATGCCGAGGTGTCCTTGAGCAAGACACCTAACCCCAAGTTGCTCCCCGGGCGCTTCATTGCAGCCCACTGCTCCTCCGGGATGGGTTAAATGCAGAGAAATAATTTCCCCATTGTGGGACTAATAAAGGCTTAATTATTATTATTATTATTATTATTATTATTATTATTATTATCCTGAATGGCAGGTTGTATGTTTGCCTCAGGGCCAGACAAGCCATTCACCCCAACACATTGGTCACAAAAGGAGCTGTAAAAACAGCCACTTAGCCTTTCGATTAGCTCATTGTTTCTGAAAGAACAGGAAACATCATGTAACACTTTAGTATATAAGAAAAAGAGTTGTGCTGGGGGAATGTTTTGAAAAAAAATCTGAGTTTTTAAAGACATGTTTAGAAACAATGGGGTGGTTAAATTGAGACATGATTTGTGCCTATTGAATAGATTTTTTGTGTGTGTGTGTGTCTTGACTTCTCAAAGAGTTATTTTTTCATTCTCAGCTGGTTTGATAGCCTCAATGCCCCAAATAGGTTCTCTGAAAGGAGAGCATGGGAAAAATAGCTGCCGTTGTGGAAACTGCTGGGAAAAGGCTGAGTTCTCATTGGTGGCATTGTGGGATGTGAGTGAGCTGAGAAAAGCTGTTCTGCTCCCTCTGAGAGGGAGAAAACATGGAAACGTGCACCAAAAAAAAAGCCCAGAGATTAGTCCGGACCACGCAGAGCTAACTGACTGCAGTTAATGCTCAGTTGCCTTCGCTTCACTGAGAAGATGAGAGTTGGATGGTCAGTGACAGTGGCAGTGGGTGTGGTGAGGTGGGCATGGTTGCTACTCTTGTTTTGCAGTCGTCCGCCTCAGCCCATTTAAAATCCCCTGATGTCGGCGTGAGCAGTGGCGGCCTACATACCGACATACCAGGCTGATAGCTGCCGGCCCATTAGCGAGGCCCAAGTCGTGTAGCCCACCCAGGGCTGCTGACCCTCGCCTGCCCACCTTCTGCCTTTCCTGCCCAGCCCTGGCTCTGGATCAGAGGTAGGCCACACGTCGGGGGACAAGGCTAATGATGGCCGCAACCATGCCATCCCTTTCATGCCGCAACCCAAGAGTACAATTTTGGCTAATGCTATTTCCTGCAGATAAGATGCAAACGAGCTCCTTTTTACTTCTTCTTCCTCATCAGAGAATTGGAAGGGTAGGGCGAGCGGTGGTAGAACATGCAATTAAGTCCATGCTTTGTTTCATCATCAGCTGGTTGTGTTTTGCTCAGCTCCACTCTAGCTACCACGCCTGCTGTCACATTGCGTTCATTTGAAATATCAGAGAAGTCATTAATGAAGGGGAATCAGTGGAATGAAATAAAGATTGGCAGCTTAATGTGCACAGATCTGTTTTTTTCATATCGAACCATTTTGCCCTCCATCAGTCCCTAAGTGGCTTAATCAAGGCTTTGATACGAGATTATTTTACTCACCCAAGACCTTCTAAATTGTTTCCAGCCATAAAGGAGATTGTTTGAGATATTCATGCTATGTGGAAATGTTCTCCTGTTTACCCCTCTGTGGTCACATATTATCTTTCTTTTTTTCTTTTTCTAAGATTTAGTCAAAAATAGCTAAATAAATCAAAGTTCGGATTTATTTTTTAATATAAAACACCCAGGATAAAAAAAAACAGAACCCTTATCCATTTATGTCCCAATGCATTCAAAAGTCAATGTGTTCTATGCTGGAAAACGACACAAGGCTATGCAGCTGGCAATTATCAAGGTCCTCTTCTGAGGAGCCCAACTTTTTTTCAAACATAAAGAGTGTTTTTTGCTACAAAGGCATTTTTTAAAATCAGATTTTACCTGTTTTACCTGACACAAATAAATTCCTACATTGTTTTTTGAAAAAACTTTGTGGTGGCATAGATAAGTAAGTCAGTTCGTAAATTAAGAAGAAATATCATCTCCAACCATATAAGTGAGATCATCTTTATGGCTACTGATACATCATTGACAGGACCGATGTTCTCGCTAGAAGTTATGTTATCAATTGTGAATGAACCCAAAACACAAATATAGGCAGACAATCAACCTCAACCTCATTGTCTTGCTATAAATTAGCAACTAACGATTTTTTGATAATCGATTAATCTGTCGATTATTACTTTGCTTAAAGCAGGGTTTTTTTAACGTTTCATTCTTCACTGTTTTGTACAAGGCTTGGGAAATATATGTTTCTTTTACTTATTCTCTATTTTTTGTTAATCTTAATCTTTTTTTATTTTGCTTATTTATTTTAGCATTTACTGTCTTTTTATTGTTTAATTGTATTGTCTATTTGCAATTTTTTTTAATGTGTTGCATTTTTATCATTTTATTTTTGTAAAAGCTCTTTGACCTTTCAAATGAAAAATGCTCCATAGAAAAGTTGCATTATTATTACATTTGATCAGATATTGCTTAAGTTTCTGTTGTAAAAAATGTAAGGATTCGCTTTAGACTGTCTCTGATTAATGGTATTAAATATTCTAAAAACTCCACGACTTTACGTTTTACTCAAATGTACTTTTACCCAATTTCAGCTAATTAGTGTTAGCTAAATCTGCAGTCTCTGGTAGAGTTGTGTTCGTTTTGACGGTCAAACCACATTTTCAGGTTAATTTAATAACAAATATAGCTGACAGAAAAACCTTTCGTCGTTTTTTTCTCCATTTTGTGATGGATCAATGTAGCTGGGCGTTATCTTTAACAAGCATTAGCTTTAGAATATCAGGAGAAACATTGATCCATCACAAAACAGAGAGAAAACAGGCTAAGTGTTTTGTTTGTTTTTAAATTAGAACCTGCAAATATTAAAAGTGCCCCTGCACTATATCCTCTGTATCGTTGTATATGTTTATTTCAGAGATAAAGAAGACAGCGTCATTTCCTGTTATTCATCACATGAGAGTGGCATTGGCTGGCTTTAATGACGTTTGAAACTGTACAGTTTTGCTGTTGTGCTATCTGTCACTGCTGTGTACATCTGTAGAGAGAGAGAGAAAAAGCCTGAAATCTACAAAAAAATGTGTTTCCTGCTTCAAGAATATACGTCATAAGGCCAGCTGACTACAGTGAGTGTGATTGTGGATCTGTTTGGCATCTGGTATCATCCCTCTGCCTGTCTCTGTCTTGCTCTCTCTGTTTGAGGACAACGGTGTCGTCAGAGGGGATGCGTGACGGCAGGCATGGTCTGAGCAGAGCGCACACATCCGTCCACGTGCCCCTCTGATCCCAATCATTCATAAATTCAGCCAGAGAGATTTGTATCCACCATCCGCCCTGCTGTGTCTGTGTTTTTTATGTCCCCCACCTCCCTTTGGCTATTAGGCAGGAATGACATGTCACAGTAAATACGCATCTTTCATCTTGCTCTGGCATCTCTTACATTTTCTTTTCGTTTTTTATCTCAATCATTTGGTTTGTTTCTGCTTGACTGGTTTCATCTTTTCTATCAGATGTTCTGTCAATACTTTCTCATCTATTTTCCCTCCAGCTTCAGTCTTGCCAACAAAAAAAGCAGTGACATTTCCCCTCAGTCATTTAGCCCAGATTCAACACTGCAGGCAGGCAGGCAGGCAGGCAGGCAGGCAGGCAGGCGGTGTGGAGGCCATAACTTACCAGAATGTAAATAGAGCAGTGTTTTTCACATTACTTCACCGCTTATTTTTAGTAGCTGAACAAGAGCAGGCAAGGGTGTGCCTCTTCGAGCCCCGACTGTAAGTCTTATCAGCTGAATACACAGAAAAAAAACGTGAGAAATCGTAAATCAAACAAAACAATGATGACACAATACAGGAAGTGATGTATTGACTTATGGTTTAAGTTTAAACTGTGACTGGCAGACAATTGCTACGACGATAATGCCACAATCAAATAATTCAAACAAGATGGTAGAAGTGAAAATGAAAGCGATTGATTTGTTGACCGTCTCGGTACTTGCAAACATGACAAAGGTTCTCAAAATGTGGGGGAGGTCACAAAGTGGTCGTGCCAAATAAATAGAAATGAATTACTGGACCTGGTTTATCCCTACATCTGACAACAACTACACAAACAAAAGACCTAACATGCTTATCTAAAAAAATGTACTTCGCCAAAATTAATGCAGAGGTGGCACCAGCCAATAATTCATTTTTGTATGAAAAATGTAAAGGGTACCAAAACTCAGCTTTTGTCCTGAACCTCTCATCACATAACTTTTTCTACTATTCTTTACAATTTTTCTAACGTAGTACAACAACAGCTCAGACAGGCTAAGACCAGTGACAGTCTGGTGTCTTTAAGAATGAGGTTCCCCTATAGAAAAACAGTCAATTAAGTTTCCAAACTTTCACCCAGGAAACTGCTGTTTGTGTCCTGTGTGAGACCAAAAGCCAACATTTAATTATTTTTATCCTTGATGTTTTACTAAACATTACCAAGTATTTTTGTTGGAGTTTTGTTTTTATTTAATTCACAATGTTAACCAGGTATTGAGAACTGCGACCATAATCCGAGAGGAAAATTATTTTAGCTGGAAACGTAATTGAAAATGGAGTTTAGTTGTATGAGAACCAATTTTTTTCTTGGAAACAGGGTTGGCAGAGAACAAAGAAGTTGTGAACTCTGAAGGCTTGTTCCTTTTATTGAGTGCCCCAAATGAGTATGAACCAGCTTGAAGAACGAGGGAACCAATGAGCGACATGAAAGGGCTGCTCAGGTGGAAACCAATCATGTTGTTAGCACCTGGAGAGAAAACAGGGGAGCGGAACAGAAAGAAAAACAGGACGGAAGAAAAACACACACACAACAGGCACTTTGCCCTTGCCTGGCACGTAACACACTACTGGGGCAGCTTTTTTAAACATAGGGAAAGAATGTTGTCTTGCTGTCTGTGCTTTTATCTTTCTCTCTGACAGTCTGCTCACGCACTCAAGGTGTATTTTCATTTTAGCGTGGAAGTTTAGCATATTATTTGTGCAGTTTTTATGCAGTCTTAAGTTATTAGCTTTTATAGGGCATATTACTTATATAGGTTTTATATCATGTACTCCAGCCAAAAAATGAACATCCATAGCAGGGTCAAAGCACAAGCTAAGCCACAAGTCAGTTCAGCAGTTTGCTCAAAAGCTCCTCAGCAGCGTTCTTCAGTCGTAGCTGCCAGCCATTCCTCGATTACTGGTGCTCACACCTTCCCTTTACTTCCAGGGATCAAATCAGTAACACCAGTCTGTTCAAGCAGAGTCTGCATGTGCAGCAGTGAGGAAGCTAATTGGTGTACAGTGGCTTTGTCTCACTGCCTGGCAGTCTTCCTCCCAGCCACCCCTCTGCTCACATCAGGAAATGTCTTTTTCCAACTCGTTCTCTGATGCACTTAATTCCACCCTGCTCTCCAGCAACAAAGCCAAAAGCACTGTTGCTAGCTTTCCTCCAGCATTCACCGTCTTACGCCACCACTTTTACTGCTCAGCAAAATCTGCTAGGTGATGCTGTAGCCCGTTCTCACGCTGCATAGTTGAGGTGTTGTTTTCTCAACTGATCGGACGTCACGTAAGTTTTCACACACAGAAAAATGGATGAAAGCAGTCTAGGTTGCAGTCTTTGCATGTGCATATGTGTTTGTGTGCATGGGCTGATATGCGTGTTGTGAGGAAAAGAAGTGCTAAACCCTCCATGTTCAGCGCAGTCACTGAACATGATGACTCAGTCGAATTTCCACTGAGGTAAGCTGTCACTCTCTGCTGAACAGTGAACTCACATAGGCATTGAGTCACACACACACACACACACACACACACACACACACACACACACACACACACACACACACACACACACACACACACACACACACACACACACACACCATCAAATGTCCCCAACTACCTTACCGGCCAGCTAGAATTATATGCTGAATATTTTCAATTAAGCCATAAATAAATACAACAGAGCACAAATCTCTCCCTCTCTTTGATGATCTTGGTGCAGAGCCATAGACGCCTACACACACACACACACACACACACACACACACACACACACACACACACACACACACACACACACACACACACACACACACACACACACACACACACACACACTTGCGCTTGGCCTTGTCCCTGTCCAAACAGCCCTTCTATAGTGAGAGGCTCCATTGGAGTGGATCAGCTCCAGCTAAGACACCCTTTCACACTTCCTCCCTCCCTTTCTCCAAACCCTCCCTCCTGTGTGACCACAGGGCCTTCCTTCCTTCCTTCCTTCCTTCCTCCTGACACAGAGGCCTGGGGGAGTCGCAGGGGAGTCAGGATGGCCGGATGTGCGACCGATCAGACACACAGACGGACCGACCGACAAGGAACAGACACGCGGACAGGAGGATGCTGCTGCTACTGAAGACTTTGGGCTTGATTTTTCTTCCCATCCGGAGCTACAAGGAGAATGACATCATTCCTGTTTTGATAGGACAACAGGAAGGTGGTGGGAGACGGAGAGCAGCGGGGTGTGTGGGTGAGAGCATGAAGGCGAATGAGGATACAGAAGGAAAAGTGTTGATCAGAGAAGAGGCAGCGTTATGATCATCACAGTGGCTGTATATTTGCTTTCAGGTCGGCAGGACGCTTCGATGTACCCCATGGCCTTTTTTTTTTTATATTTGCCTAGATTTTTCCCACTCTTCCGCCTCCTTCTGTATCAAATCCAGCGATAAAATCAATAAAGTTCATTAAGAAAGCTATATTGACCCCAAACGAGTTCATTACGAGGCGTAGAGTTTGCGGGCGTGGGCCTGCATCTCACACAGGAAGAGCCACGTCTGTACAAAGTAACCTCTCGTCTTAGTGTACAGCTCTTTACCTGCACGCTATCTCTACAGAAAGACTCATATGACACTTTGTAGTTTCAGAGCACTTCTTCTCAATGGGGGACAGTCATTTTCTTCACAATCCTCTGGGGGAAGAGGAGAAGAGAAATGATAGCAAGTGTCAGGAAGAGCAGAAGAGAGAGGGGAAAGAAACACAGAGTGAAATAAAGAAGGAGGGAGGATCACCATAATAGCAAACTCTATTCTCTCCCCTCCTCTTTTTTTTTTTTTTTTTTTTTTCTCAGAAGAGGATACAGTGAGTGCCAGCTGTGCTCTGCTGCTGCCGTACAGTGCACACTACTTCAGAGAAGTCAACCTCGCTGCACTCCATCCACCCCATTGAACTGCCAGCTCTGGCAATCAATTCTGAGCCTTGTGCTGTCACTGCTGGCCTCTGGACACAGCAGCTGGCTGCAGGAAGACAAGCGCTCTTCCACAGAGGCTGTCCACCGATCAGCTGCAGCCAGCTGTCCAGCAGCAGCGCCGCTATTCAGAGCACTGCTGCTGCCGCTGGTGAGGGAGGCCTCTTTCATTGCTGTCACCGACGCTGCTGAGTCCCCCTTCACCATACTTTCTTTTTCACTTCTTCCTTCCTAAGTTTTCAACCGTATACAGACACATCCGCCCTCGAGCCTTGCAGCAGGCCTCATATGTCTGTCTGGGCTGTCTCTCTGTCCCTTTCTTCCCCAAGTCAAATTGTCCATCTGTCTTTGCTTTTACCAACTTTACTCCACTATTTCCATCTTGCTTTCTCTCTCCCAGCCATTCTCCCCCTGTCTTCCATGCTGGGTCTTTAGATAAACCTTCCTTCTTTTTCTTTTTTTTTTGCTGTTTTAGCCTTTTCTTTCTATTGCATCCATCCATGTCCCTTCTGTCTCTCTGTTTTGTGGTACCCATTCCTCTTTTCCTTCTTTGTTGGTTTGCCATGTCTCAGTTTCTCCACTCCTTTCTCTGCAGTCCTGTCCCCCTTTTTTTCTTTGCTACTCGCTCTTATTTCCGCACAATTTCCATCTCATTCTTTGTCGCTCTGCCGCAATCTAAACTATGCCCTCTTTTTTCTCCAAATGTCACAATACTGTATCTTTTCTTCCCCCTTTTCTTTGGAGTAACTTCTTTTTCTGTCCCCCTTTCTGCTGTATTTTTTTTACAGGTGTCTGTAAGGCGGGGATTTACATTTTCTCAGGACAGGCAGCCCGTGGAGAGAGGCCTGCTGGCAGATCAAAGGCTCCGGCTGTAAAACGATCTGAAAGAGTCCGGCATTAGCATCCATCAGGGTACCTTGAAAGCTCCCTGGTCAGCCGAGAGGGAAGCTGAGGGCCCCCCAAAGTGAAAGCCCAGTCTGGAGAGGGGTGATGGAGGGGCGGAGGGAGAGTAGAATGGGGGTGGAGAGAGAGAGAGAGAGAGAGAGAGAGAGAGAGAGAGAGAGAGAGAGAGAAAGGTGGAGGGATGAATAACAGGCCTCTCGGCTAAAGACGTGAAGGAAATATTGCCATGAGGGAGGAAAAATCCCATAACAAGCTGCATGTTTTTACTTCTCTTTTGGATTCAGCCCCCTCATCTCTTCCCTTTTAGCTCGTCCTCTCTCTTTCTCCCTCTATCTTTTTAACTCCTTTTTACAGAGTTGAGGCTGTAAGAGGAGAACATCTCCATCTGTGCACCATCTCCACTCAGCTCACCAAACCCAGACTTTTACTACTCCACCCTGCAGTCTACACATAGGGTCATGTCTGGTCGGGGATGGGAAGGAGGAAGGGAGGGAGGGAAGTGTGGGTGGGAGCGAAACCTGGATTGGCTTCATATATTGTATCTCTTTACATGAGAATTGAAAGTGGGAGAGAAGTTGGGATGGCAGGACTATGGGGGCTGTGTGTGTTACTTCCTCTATGCAATAACCATGATTCACAGTCTTGAAATGGATAGGTAGCTAACATGTGTGATAGGGATTAAGATTAGACCTGCATTCCTGGTGTGTTCCGGTGCCGGCACATTTGTTTCTTTTTCAATAACAAAAGTAAGGCCACATTCGTCACATAAATCAACAAAAAAGAAAAAATCTGCATCCTTCAGGCTGATAGAATTCCCTCAAGAGCAGAGATTTATAGACACTGAGACCTGTGAACACTGAGCTTCTTTTTTCCCAAAATGTTATGTAGTGATATTAACAAATATGCAGTTTTTAAATTCCCAAATCTCAGTAGAGTCAGAACAACTCCCGACTATGGACATTTTAGCGCTCAGTTCCTATCAGCACCCTTACTTTACCAAAAAAGTTAGGTCGGGAGTGAGTGAGTGCAAATTTTAGGGAGGTCGTGTTTCAGTCTGTGTTTCCCACAGCTCTACAGATTGCGTCCATCACAGTGAAAAAACAGGCATTATAGTTGTCTCTATGGAGAAATACTGGACTGAGAAAGGGCTAAACCAAGATGTGCATTATAGGAGTAGTTTAAAGAAGTGTAAGCGTTATCCCTAGGAATGAAATAATTTGATGAAGTAACATAAATTAGGATTTTATCCCCCTCAGGGAATAATGTAGACGATCTCATCCACAGAGCTACACATGAGTGTATATGTACACATTCACATGCTCATTAACAAAATTGTACAATGTAATAAATACATGCTTACACCTATGCAGAAGCATTCTCGCAAAGATCCACACACACATACTACACATGGACTCAAAGTACTTTCCACATGGATCCCCTAAACACAAACACACGCACACACACACACACACACACACACACACACACACACACACACACACACACACAAAACACACACGCACTCTGGTTGTGTGTCCCCCAATGTGCAGCTTGCTGACATGTGTGGAGACTCCTGCGTGCAGGGCCAGCACTGCATGCCACTGTCTCGGTAATGGATGTCCCGTTTGTTGCACACACACACACACACACACACACACACACACACACACACACACACACACACACACACACACACACACACACACAGAGACCGACCGACAGGCAGACAGACAGTGTCGGGGCTCAGCTCGACCGTCCTGTCCAACGGAGGATGAGTTCCTCCTCTGTTTAGGGAAGAGGATGTGAGCTCACTGGTTAAAAATCCAACCTATGTCGCTTGCCACTCATGACTTAATCCAGGCTTCTCCTTTGTGCAGAACGCCCTCCCCCTTTTCTCCTCTTACTTTCTCTGTCGCCTCCTATCTCCCTCCTCTATCTATCTGTCTGTCTGTCTGTCTGTCTGTCTGTCTGTCTGTCTGTATGTCTATATTTTGCTGCCTTTACAATGTCATGTAAAAGATTGCAGATTCACTGTAGTTGGTAAATTTGCTGCTTGGTGTCACTTCAATTGTACAAACACATACATACTGGCCTTGCATTATGTGTGAGAATCACAAATTAGCCCCCCCGAAAAAATGCATATATTTGTTATCAGTAACACGTGCAGAATGTTTGTGCAAACAATGCACCCTAAAAAAGATGCAAGGCAAGGTCGTCGGCATTTCCAGTATGTGAGTTTTCGTGTGTAATGATGTTGAAATATGATTTCTTTGTCGGTTTAAGATTAACTGCAAGGAAAGTGATGAATACAAACTTTGTGACAGTGCTACTTTGGGCAATCAACACAGTTGAGATTTTACAGTTTGCAACTGTACAATTGAAAATGGCTGACATTTTAAAGTGAGTCAAATCAGACTGAAGCTAATAAAGAATCTTTAAAAATGAAGAAACTGTCAGAGATACAACCATGCAAACTGTGTTTTTGGCTTTTCCTTAAGATGAATTTGATCAATTATTTATAAATTACATTGTTGTCAGAGAATGCAGCTGAGACTGTAGACAACCTAAAGCCCTCTGCGTGGTTATGCAAACTAAAGGACCCAACATGTGGCTCTTGAAATTTAAAACATCGCAGCAACTGCACACATCTCCCTGTTAATGATTGGGCTGTGGTCAGCAGTACCGCGAGCTGATCACTTCCTCTTCCGCCTCCTCCAAAAACACCACAACCAGCTAGCCAAGGTATTTTCTTTTTTTAAAGCACGTAGGATACAACAACTCATATGCTGGACAATGGCTACATGCAATCACTGAAAGAGAGACGTCTTTTGATTTTGTCAACTTCATATTTTTCACTCTGTCCGCAACGGTCACAACAGTGTATGAGAGCAACAGGAACATACTTAGCCCTTTATTCATTTGACAGTGTGTGTCCGGCATTTGCCATATGTGTGTTGAACTACACGCTAACATATATTGATAAACAACAATTGTAATCTCCCACGAACTTTAACTAGCAGATTGTGCATCTGTTATTGTTTTTAAGACACTTAATAGTCCACAGATGTACATGCACTGAAGCCATTCTCATTATTGTCATGACGCTTCTCATTAAGCTGCATTACATAGGGGGTCTATCAGAATGACATTGGTAACAAGAACTGAGCATATGGACTCTTTCTGAAAACCAAATACAATGGGCTGTTGACAGGCAAACAGCTTGTTGAGTTTTTTTTATATTTTTTATTTTCTGGCCAGACCAGCTTTGTGTGTGTGTGTGTTTGTGTGGATTTGTGTGTGTATGCATGCACATATACAGTATGTTTGTGTTTTTTCACACCGTCCTGTGCATGTTTTAACATTCTTATGTGTTACTCATATTGAGCCCCTGTCGTCATCCTGGTCAGTGATCCTCATTTCGTTTAGCAGGTCCTGAAGCCCTTACTTCATACACTGTCTTACTTGCCACAGTTTGCAAAGGCAGCTGTCTGCATGCAGCAAGTGATGTGGCGGCTCATAACTCAAGCTACATGGAGAGAATGAGAGAGAGCAACTTGATATACTTCATGCCAACAAAGCCTGTACAACTGAATAATTGTTCATTTGCGTTTCTTTTTTCTTTCTTTTTCTCCACCTGCTTAATACCTCTTGCATTTGAAGCAGCCTGGGGTATATACCAGCATGCACTGGGCAGAAAATATTTAAGACACCCTGGGTGACTCCTCAGTTCATCTCGGGGATTCACTGCAACATATGCATACACACTTTAAATGTCCAACCAAGCTCCTTCCCATTCTCCTTCCCATGATAAGAGCTATGAGTGTAGAGTGTGCTTATGCACAATGCCTCCTGTGGGGACGGAGACATAAAGAAAATGTTCCTCAAGGTTGCTTGTCCAGGAGAGCAGGAAGTAAAGAAGGAAAAGAAATCCGAAGAAGAGATGTAGTCTCCTCATCTGTTTTTCCAGACATCTATTTTTGTAACTCACTTTTCTCACCCACATCCTGCTTTAGAACAGTTCCACTAATCCCAGTATGGTGTCATTCAAGGCAGTCAATGCATGGTCTCTTCTTATTTATTCAATGTGACATTTCATTACAGTAGACCAAGAGGTACAGAAGCACTAGAGGCTGTGGAGTCATGGGTGCCTACACCATCAGAGAAAGAGAGATATGGGGATAAAGAAGTTGTCTGTGTCCTTACAAGGGTCTGCTAAAACGTGAAGCTCTCAAAAATAACCCATTTATTATCTTCTGCATTTGCATTAACTGAGGATATACTGGCATTTCCACCTTGCATGCAAAAAAAGCCCTGGGAAACAAACTGTCAAGAAGTTCACAGAGAGGTTTTACCCACACCAAAATGAGCCGAGAAACTGGATCAACTAGTTGTCTGCTGTTGGAACCTGGAGTAGCACTAGGATGTCTGGAGTCGTCTTTCTGGTTCCAACCCCCTCTTTGTGATCACATATCTCAACATTTGCAGCATCATTTTTATTTTACTTACTTAATAGTTAAAGCACTGTTCTGACATGATTACCTGTTTAAAAGTTATGTAAACCTGTCAAAATTTGTATTGCAAAATGAGTAATAAAATACAATTCTGCTGTATCTCAAGACAATATGTTATATTATGTAATAATACAAAATATACATATTATATATATATATATATATACAAATAACTAACTTTCTGTTATTATTGGTGTATTGACTTTTCCTGTGAATGCCGATGGGACGAAAAAATTTAAAAAAGATCTGTTTGATTACATCACTTTACTAAAAACGTCTCAGCACAATAATTAAATACTTGTTATATCACTTACCTACTTAACCAAAGTTTGTCAAAATTACCTTTAAACAAATCTTAGTCTCCACACCAGCACATCTAGTATTATATATTCAACATGCATTGGAACAAGACCCGATGTGTGTATAAGTAAGTTTGTTTGTTGGCAGTTTTGTGTGTGTAAATACACATGCACAGTATGTTTTTTTGGGTTTTTTTCACACTGTAACATGTATGTTTATATTCAAATGTGTTAATTCATACTGAACCGCTGTCCTCATCCTGGCCAGTGATTTCCGTCTCCTCATAGCATGTCATTTTAATTTAACTAACAGTCGTCCTATTGAGTATTTACTGACCCGGTGACTGCACACAGGACTCCCGAGGTGTCGTCCTCACAGTGAAGCCACAGGGTTAACAAACCAACCAACTGTGAGCAAAATTCACGGGGGGGGGGGGGGCAGATGAATGTAGGCTAACCAGTGGATAACACTAGCAAGCCAGCTAACCAAGAAGTAAAGTTACAGTCAAACCATCTGTCGTTATCATACATGGAGGCTAGAGGGTTCCTGCATTGACGATAACTTTGTTATAACATACCTGTGTGACATTTTGCTGCAAACTCTCTGGGGACTTGGATTTTTGATATCAGTTATGTGAAAACTGTTGACCACACAGCGTGCCCTCATCGGCACACATCCATTCAGCTGAGGAATGTCTCTCACATTCAACCTTATCAGGGGTTTTGTCTGTTTTGTCTGAGGGGCATCCGAAGAGGGCTTGGCGTTACGACTGATAGGCTTTTCGGAATACACACCTCTCTCCTCTTTCCTTACACATCCCCCTTTCATCCTTCCCTCTAGAGCTCTCGCTACTTCTTTCCCACATCTCTCCTTTGTTCACATTTTTCATAACTTCACCCAATGTTAAAGTAAATTCTTTCCCCTCTCTTGAGGTTAATTGGAGGAGTAATACTCAAAGTTCCTTAGGTTTTTTTTAATGCATTCCCTTTCAAGAGTTCAGGTAAAGCATTACAAGATTTTGATGACACTTTGATTGGAACAAGGCCCTTTTTCTTTCAGAAACACCCCTTAGTCAAGCCCGCCTCCATGCAGTAAGAACGTTACCTTGTTCCCAGGCCTACCTCCTGCAGCACCCACACCCCTGACCCGTAACATCCATTTGATTTATCCCTGATTGTTAGGAGGCCTCTGGACCTGCTTCTCGATTGGCTCCATATGAGAACAGTGCCGGGAGGTCATCTATAATAGTAATTTTCAGTGGCTCATTATTCTAAGGCCAAACAACCCAAAGACCCAATTTCCTACCACACTGTTCATAAAAGTGACAGATGGCCAGAACCTGGAAAAGCTTTCCTATAATCATTAGTCCACTGAAGTGCTACATACAATGCTCTTTAGTATAGTGGAGGTTGGACTCTGTTCTCTCTCTCTCTCTCTCTCTCTCTCTCTCTCTCTCTCTCTCTCTCTCTCTCTCTCTCTCTCTCTCTCTCTCTCTCACCCACTCCTTCCACCTTCTCTATCCTGTTCATTTTTTCCAAGGTGAAGAATGTGAAGGAGGAGAACACAGTGTGTTTAATAGCTTTAGGCCATATTCCACCCAGTTCAGTTTTCCTCCTCTTCATATGGCTCACAATTTGGATCCAGCACACAAATATTTGCCAGGTAGTTTGTCTCTCTCTAAAGGCTCACTCTACCTTAACGTGGGACAGCACTTAAAGTCACATGGACAGACAGCGGCCAAGACAAGTCCTCCTTTCATCCCACAGACCTGCCACTCTCTGGTATTCGGGGTCATCTAGTCACTTGAGCGAGTCTGCACCCCGCCATGAGCCGCCTGTGAGGGTCTTTTCTTGCTGGGGAAGTGCCTGTGTGATAAATGTGTGGCTTGGAACAACAGCTGAGACTAAGACTTGGCTCAGCCTTCCCACTGCCTGTTGCAGACACAAGTGTGGTTTCCTCATATCTTGGCTCTTTGTCATGAATGACCTCTTTCATTTTTCCCCACCTCCAATAATAACCAAAGTCCTCGACTCAGCATTTAAGAAAAAATCCTTCCATTTTTCTCTGAGGACTTTTTTTTTCTCATATTTGTTTCCACTCCTGTCTTCTTGGCAGAGTGAAATGCTATGTCATTGCAGTAACTGTATCCACTGCGTGGTGGCCTGCAGGACTGTGTGGGGCGGTGGGTGGGCAAATGGGTGGTTTCAGAGATGTTCAAAACATACATGCTCTTGCCAGTGACATTTTTCATTCACCCAAAAACTATTTCTTACTCCCACGCTCTCTTTTTTGGATCATGCGAGTTGGTTTGTGTCCTCTTGTGTACTTTTCTCCTGCAGACACAGCTTGCCAACTGAAACTTAAAAAAAAAAGTCATAAAACTGTGATATACATGTTACATAACTGTCCCTTCCTGCATATTTGGGCAATTTCCGAATTTGTTATGTTCAATAAGTCACTCAACTAAATCCAGTCTGCGCACTTGAGCCACTTCCAGATTTTACCTTCAGTCAGTTCAATCAGCATGGTGTCACTTCAACCAGCAATTCATCTTATAAAAATAGGGGGCCTAACCCCCATCTTCCTCAACCATCTTTCATCCTGGTTTTGTGGCCCTTCCACATGTGCCTCTAATCTCTCCCTTGTGTCTCTGAAATGTCAGTGCGGAGGAGCGAGCATGTACTTGCTCGCTATGGATTTCCCTTGGAATGTGCCATTTTCGGTTTACCCTGTTGCCTGTTTTGATAGGCAGTGATTATGGAGTATTTATTTTCCTACTGGGTGTGGGAACCCAACCTGTTGGTACACTACCATTGTGCGGCAGGTTTTCCATTTCTTCAGAAGCTCTGACTCACACATTTTTGACTCACAAAAACTCACTCTGTCAATTAGATTAGATTAGATAAGATTAGATTGGATCAGATCTATAATTTACACCCTGGCACGCACCTAAAGCCTACTCAAGGTGTTTTGTTGACAATGAAGGGATAAAAAAAAAATGAACTAGACCATCAGAAAATAGAAATCCTGTCTCTAGCTTGAGAGGGGTGGGTGTCAAAGTGGATGCAGAACAAAATACTTTTTTTTTAAATGGTCTTTTGAATTCTTGGAGGTGGTTTATCTTGAGTTTCAGGATGCTAACATGTCTGATTTGTAAGTTTTATTTGCATGCATCCCATGCACACATGCATGAGTGTATGTGAAGTAGTCGGGGTATGCATGCCTTTTCCTGTTTGTTTGGGTTTGAGAGAAGAGTGCCCTAGCAAGTCATAGAGGTTAAGCCCAAACTATCTGACTCATTGGTGAATGGTGGAGGTCTGGGATCGGGGCTTAGTGGAGGAGGGGTCAAAAAGAAAGGGTGAATGATGGAGGGAGGGAGAGAGGGAGGGAGGCCCATGCAAGACAATTCCCTTGACGTTGGGCCATTCACAGACACAGGAAATGCTTGACCTCACACCCTGAGAAATGTCCACAGCGGCCCACTTGTGTTAAAGGTGTAATTGAGCATAATTAGGAGCTGGCAGAGAGCGAAATGTAGACGGACTTGCGTGCCCCACATGCCTTCCTCCACCATGCCTGCCTCCGTCTGGCAGCCTCCGACACACCGGAGCCAAGCTCTCGCTGCACAGATTTACAGCAAATACCATCTCTAAACAAGCAAGTGGAACTTCACAACAACAAGGATCCTTTCAGCTCAGCTGCTAATTTTCAGGCAATAGCAGGAAAAGTCTCACTCACAGACCTTTTTCTGAAATCTTTGCTCTCTGAGTCATGTAATCGAGAGGGTCAACTGCAAAGGTCTTAATTCGTTTGCCACACTCTAAACAAGGAATGAAATCGTCCATGAGAAGCCTTTACACAGACATGTGAAACATGTTTGGGAAAAAGAAGTCTAGACCATCACAGCAGATTTTTGCTCTGCGTTCTGACCTTTCACCTTGACATCAGCTTCAATTCCTCCTTTGTCCCAGCCTACAGTTCACAGGAGGAGCAACCTCAGGTGGTGTGGCTGCATTTCCACAGCAATTATCTGCACCATTTCCTGTTGTTGAAGTTCTTCTTGTTGGTCCTTCTTTTCTCTATACTCAATGCATAATCTTATTCTCCAGTGTAGAACGTGGATATAAAACACCAAACGTCTGACATGAACTCACCAAACAGCCAGCTGCTTCCTCTCAGAGCTGAGACAGGAATGCACTTTCATTTGGGCCCTTCATTCAGAAGAAAACCATCGACCCTCATGCAGGGGTTTTGGTGTGAGTAAGGGATGTGAGCCATTGATGTGATAGGGGGGTTGGGTTGTGGAGGGTTGGTGGGCGTGTGGGTGGGATAAGGCTTGGGAAAAGGAGCATAATGTATGGAGCGGGGTGCAGACCTCTCTGCAGAAACATCACCCTCATCACAAAAATCTGAACTGATCAAACAAGATGTGGCCTTTTATTAGTGGCACACTCTCAAAGGACAAAAGTGGTGTTTGTCTCGTCAAAGGTAAAATGACAGTGGGCATGGAAATATAAAGAGTTTCAATATGGAAGAAGAACTGGTGAATTGGGAGACAAGGCAGAGAAAGAGAAAAAAACAAGAGGAATCAAGTGAAGGAGGGTGAAGACCTGGAAATGTAAGAGAGCTGGCGGGGAGAAGGAATGGGAGTTCAGGGAGGGGGTTAGCAGAGAAGTCAGTGATCACTCAGGAGGTCTGGAACTCTGACCTCCGACCCCATAGTGGAGCGGATGCCACCATGGTGAAAATGTGAGAGGTGAGGTATGTGAGCCCCCCGAGCCCTGGCGGAAACCATTCCCCCCCCCATGATGAATGGGATGTTAGCATTGACACAAATTGGCCCATAATAATGACACAAGGCCGCTAAGCATACAGACCCAGAGTGACAGAGTGGGAATTACAGAGTGAAAGAGCAGGCGGACAGAAAGAGAGGGAAGAGAAGGAGAGTGAGAGAGACGGAGACAAGGTGAAAAAGTCTTAAAGGAAAGAATTACCTTACCCAGTGGGACCGACAGAGAGGAGGGGGAGAGGGAGATTTATGGCTGAGGGTATCTTTGGTGTTTTCTCTCCACTCTCCTGAACGATGGGATTGCAGAAAGGCCTGGAGTTCAGAGGGCCCCTGACACACACACATACACAGGCAGACTGAGAGGCTGATAGAGACACACACACTTGGTCCGTGGGATTGTTATTCTCGCTGCATGCATCTTCTGTTCTATCCTCCTTTCCCTCCCCATCTTTTCTCCCATCCTCGCCAATCCAAATCCAACAGTGTTTACATCTCTTCCTAGCGCCACATATGTCCTACTAAAAATAGCTGCTGACTTCCATGGTTGAATCAGACGAAAACTGCGGCATCCCTTTTTATAGCTTCGGCATGACACGGCATGTTGATGCATGCTCTCCCCCCCCATCCTTCTACCAAAACAAGGCATCCCTCTGTCTCTTTTAGGAAACATATTTATTAGATTAGGCATGTTGGGAAGCAAGGGTCACACCCCTGTAGGTAATTGAAATGTGATTATGTATGAGCTAACATGATTACAGGCGTGAGGGGTAGGGGGGTGGGGGGAGGGGAGGAGAGGGGAGAAGGAGGAGGAGGGTGATTGAAAGGTGAATGCCAGCCTGTGATGTGCTGCTGCTTCCCTTGTTCCCCCGGTAGACATTCCTGAGGTAATGGAACATGAATGAGTCCAGCTCCTTAATGCCGATGGGGGAATCACATAAAGTCGAGTTTACCGTCTGATTATTCCTCACAGTTCTTCTTCCCAATTCCCAAGGCTGCAATCAGATACTGAGGAATTACATTACTTAGCTTGGTCCCTAGAAATAGAGGTCTACACCAGTCCCAGTGACCGGTGACCCTGACCCGACCTAGGACCTGAGTTTCAAACCATCCAGTCCAGGTCTAACGGGCTGGGTTGGGTCCTGTTGAATCGCTGTTGGTCTCGTCTCTCTGATACCTGAATGGACCTGATGTCAGCTCTGATCACATGTTTTAATTGCAGGAGGAAAATGTGTTTCTTGACATGAGATGGAGAGTGGAGCTTCTCTTTTTTTCTTCTGCCTGTGTTGGTGCTCTCTTTCTCTACAGGGCTGCGTGTTTCCAACTGTCGATGCTGCACCGCGCACACTGGCTGCAACCCCTCCATTGGCTTTATACCCAAAGTTTACAGATTGTTTTATTAATGTTATCCGGTTCCTTATTATCTTATTATATTTTTAAATTCAAATATTGCCGTAAAAGCAGTTTTGCTTTTCGCGTTTACACCAAATCCTCCACTATCGTCTCTGATAAAATGGTGAAATCTGACTCCTCCTACTTTACACTGCATCCCTGCAGCACTTTAGCCCAAGCACTTTCACATTATAATTGTTTCTTCCGCTGTCTAACTAGAATTGATAACAGGCTTATTATACATATATATTAACAAATAATCCATTATACGTGAAATGAATAAACGGGTGCTGTAACTAAATGGGTATGTAAACAGGTAGGGTTAATTGAATATCCAATATTCATCACTAGTTGAAAGGAAAGACCCTGACTGTACCTCAGTAAGTTAAGAGGATAAAAGTAATTGTTTCAGTACTTGAACTTCCACTAAAATCTTGATAGTTATTTACCACTTATCATATAATGTGCAATATAACCTGCATAGAGCAATATCTTTGACTGCTAGTGGTGCTGTAGAGCCATACTTTTAAAAAGCGAGTCTCTGCCTTGTTTTTATCTCACACTTTACCAGTGTGCATATGCATGTCATTACTACAGGATACAAGTTTCTGTTGACTGCAGAAGGTGTACTAAATGTCTGTGGCAGTAATGCATCTAAAAGAGAACACGGGGTATAAAAGAGGAGAAGAAGAAGAGAGCATGTGTTTTGAACAGTGCATATTCCAAAACATACAAAACATGCATTCAACATGTTTGTTATCCCGTATTGATGCACACAATGCATTTTGGGTGGATATAAATTAATTTAAACAAAGCAGTGTTTGTTTACAATAAATAATGAGCAGCACACCTTTAACATCAGTAACAGAGAGCAGGGAAAAAGAAGAAAAACATGAAGTAGTCAATGGATCTATCAAATCAGTAAGGTCTAATTGCTGTTGAAAACACTTCTGTGTTTCTGTTAGTTAAAAGAAGGAGAGTGAGGTTTTGGGAAATCCAGACGCTCATAGATCACTTGATGAAAGAGAAGAGAGACTTCACCTTATAAACACAGGGTTGTCTGAGGCCGAAGGGAATTTTAGAAATGTCTTGACTAAATCTAACTCAATTACCTGGAATACAAACACTATCTATGTTGTTTTTGAAAGCACGTTTTTTTAGTTTAGTTTATTCAGTTTTGCAAAAGAAAAATCTTGCCTAGGAAGCTTTATTTCACCTACCCTCCATGTTAACACGCTCTTTAAAAAGACTGATTGATTCTTACAACTGACAAATTTCAATAAACCAAACTATTGTCAAGAATGGTTTGTCTCAGAGTTTGTGTGTGACAGGCAGGGAGTCTGTGTTTTTTTTTTCACAAATAGACCTGTTCATGTGTTTGCACGTACAACAGCAGTCAAAAAGCTATTTGACTGTGCCTTTCAGTTGTGCAGCATAAGCGTTTTGCACCTGATTAACCTGATGGCACACTCCCCATCAACTCTCAGGTTACATTGCTCTAGATGTGGCACAAAGTGCACTGTTGCTCATATCCGGCGCTGTCAGAATCGGTACCTCAAGCAGACGGTTTCTCTAATTGGGTACAAAAAAATTGTCACACTTCCAAACTCAGAGAGAGCCAGACTGCAGAGGAACTGCAGATATTCTGATAAGAATAAACTCATCGCAAGCTGGCACACAACAAACAGGTGCAACCAACAAACACTATTCTGAACTACCTTGAAGACAGTTCACCTCCTCCAGTCTTTTGATAAGAATGCTACTCCGTTCAGTTCTAGTTAATCACCATTGGTCAGTCTTTTACCCATAAATTACTTTTAAATACTTCTAATAGTTTTAAAAACTGTGTACCCATAAATGAAAATGTACATGATTACTAATCATTATTTGTTTCAAGGTGGTTTCCTTCATATTATCTTAACCTCACTTAATCTTTTAACCAAATTATTTTGTCCATGACTCCATACTGCAATGAAGATACGCACATAATTTGACTCATAGTCACTCATCAAATGCATCCATTTTAGAAGTGGGGATTTCCTTTATAGATCATCACTGCCAAAATGTTTACCTCTAAATAAATACAAATGGGTTATTTTTCTTCTTTTTGTGTGCAGATTGGCCATTAATTCCTATGAAATCATTCTAGCATTTGTCTACCATGGCACAAAGCATGTGATTAGCTTTATTTTTGATAGAACCTGTAAAGACAGTGACTGCAGAGAAGCAGGCGGGGGTGTTTGGGTAATCTGCCAACACAAAATGTATCCATCTATTGTTGTGTCTGAGATAGAAACAACAATCACACCGAACTCCTTCTACCATCATTCACATGAATGTATTCAGACCTGCGATTGCCTTTATCTCTCAAAGAAACCCAAACAGTGTCACAAGACAGAAAATCCCTACAGTTGATTTCATTGTTTGTTTGCTTATTATTGGCTTATTGGTTTGTGTTGGTGTCCAAGAATAAGGGTTTGTCTGAAGAAGAGCTAGGTGGTTGAAATGTCACCAGTGGTAATGTATCAAATGTTCATAGGAGCAATTATTAGTGTGAGGACTCTATTTCTTTTTGTCTTTTATTTGTTTTTCTGTCCAGCACATAGTGTTTATCTCCTCGATGAGGGTGCTTTTGTGAAAGCTTTTTGGTGTGGGTGTCCAACAATTGGTTCTTGGTTTTGTGTGGAGAATAAAAAAGGCATCACAACTTCAAAATAAATGAATAAATCTACAAATGATTAGAAAAGTAATCAATTATCTAGGTAAATAATATTTCGATTTACCTGTCAATTAATGAACTGAAAAATTAACATAAGTGAATAAAGATGAGTAAAACTAAATATTTTAAATAAAATAAAATAAAATACCTTTTAATTTCTTTACTTACCCACCCTGTATTCCCTGTTATATATAAATCTATTTCCTAAATTATTTTATTCTCAATTAGATCAGTCAGACTTACCAATACACAATAACAAGTGTGTTAAACACAAGCCACATGCTGTAATTAATATCCTCATCATCAAAGTACATAAAACTTTTCAGCATGTATTTGTTTTGATATATATATATATCACCTTATCACACATTTATTATTCTTAGTGATGTTATTTAGTTATTTAGTTTGTCGACTTTTCTAGTTGGTTCTTTAATTTAGCCCACTATATCTTGATGCTTCCATTGAGTCACTGAGTCTTATATTGATTGGTTGTGTCATTGAAGCTCCTGCTCTTTTTCTGGACTGCCTGTATTAATTTCAATTTGAATTGAGGCATTTTGTTGTTTGTCTGTATTGATCCAACACTTGCATTTACATCAATGATCACACCTCTCTTGGTTCCTTTATATTTATTGATAGCGGAAAATGCAGAACTAACAAAATTGTCCTATAACTGAGTATAAATTAAGAGCTTATAATTGTGTGATGGTTGCAAGATTTTGTGATTTTAATTAAACAATAAAATGTATTAGATATGTTATAGTAAAATAGGTTGCAGGCAGCCATGAGAAATATTCTTGATTAAAATAAGACACATCCAATAAACAGGAATCTTATTTAGAATGATAAAAGTGCATAAAACTGAAATAAAAAAACAATTCTGCTGTAGCATTTAAACTTTGTATAGAATCAAAAATGTGTTCTTTGGTGAAGGTGATACAAAGCAAAAACAATATTTCGAAAAAGGAGTAAATAAAGTAGAAAGTAAGAGTCCTTCTTACACAGCAAGGCTCAGGTTTGTGAAGCGAAACCTATTCAAAGCGTCTATTTACTGTAGATGATTTACCATCACATTTTGGCCCGCATGCCTGTACCAGGGCATCAAAGCATGGCTCTCTGGTCAAGGCAAGTAGGTCAACAAACATCTTAATCCATCGAAATAAACTCGTTTAAAGGCTTTCCCATCACAGAGCCATGCCTTGTTTGTTTGCAGAATGTTTTAAAATAAAAGCTTCCTTGGTATGAATTCTAAAGGATGTCATTTTCAGTTATCGCTACACCAACACGCTTCTATGCAAAGCTGAACAAGAAATTGCGTAAATGTTGCTTAATGAAACAGATTCATTGAAAATTCATTGTCAACAGACCGGAATCAATTCTTAACATTGTCTTCTCATTTTTTTACAATATTTTATCAACATCATACAGCCCTACAGCTGCTCCTCCTAGAACCCCCTAAAGGGCCTCTGAGTGTGAAATCTGACTTAATCAAGTCAGTGGTACCCCACCTACCAGTTGTCCGGCGTTATCATAGGATGTACATTAGATATAGATACCCTGACCCCGACCACTGACTGTAGACTGGAGATTACAGGAGGTGGGCCTCTTTCCTGCTCCCATTTATCTTTCTTTCTTTCTTTCACCTCCCCATACCACTACACCCCCCCCCATCCCCCCCCACCTCCCTCCTTTCTCCCTCTCCCTCTGTAATGTCTCAGCTGTTCCCTGCAGGCAGGGCTCTCTGACTGAGTGCCTGCTCTGTTATGGGTTCATTGGGCTGGTATGTGGCAGGAATCTTTGGATCAAGGTAATTTCACACTGTTCAACTTTTTCCCAGGCTGTTAAGCTTCCTTTTACCTTTGTGCCACTCAGAGAGCGAGATAGGGAGCGACACATGTAGCCGTTAAACACACACAGTGGCTCAGCGGCTGACGCCACCGGCGGAGCCGAGGGAAAGACTTGAAAGATACGGCCTATAAATTACAGTCCAACACCTCGGTTTCCCAAAAGGATCAGATTATTGCAGGCTGATCCAGAGTGTTTGGGAGGATGGATGCACATTCATGTGTGGTGCTGTAATGAAGCTGCACGTCTGCCAGGGGAGCCACCTTGGTGGGCCCCCCTCATTTGTCTCTATCACTGATCACTAAGAACATCAGAAAGTGTGTGTGTGCGTGTGTTTTCTTTTCTTGTATATTTTAATGTGTCATATCTTTTATATTTCTCATCAGGTGTTTCTGCATCTGTACCTCAATTCTTTAAAAAGCTTTTCTCAGTGTTTATTATTAGTGACAGCAGATAGCTGAGCACCTGATGTCGTTGCAAAAGGATGAAAAACCCTCAATAATTGTTGAAATCTTGTTGTCTTCCATATACCATCTGTTACCATCTGCAGGAGTGATAAGGAAACAAGGGCAACAGTAGCACCACTCACTGCATGCATGTGTGCATGTGAGGGCTGATATATGATCAGGTGTTCACTATATTTGGTGTTTGGATCTATTTTTTGTGAATTTAGTTATTTTGGGAACTATATGGTTAACTTTAATGTTTGCGTTTCCTCGTGTTTGACACACTCAATGCAAACAGGCAGCTTTTCTTTTGTTCCTTATTGGGAGCGGTATGTGAATCATAGATTAAATTATTTGTATGAACGGCTTGACTTGTCGGGTTATTCTGCAGCTCAATCCCTCTGCATGCAGTTCACTGTGCAGCTATGTTCCTCACATCATTCAGCGTCCCTTTGCGTAGCTGTAATAACAGTTTTTAATAAATTATGTGTGACGGTATTCTGATTGGTGCGGCTATTCAAGTGCCGGTAAGCTTTTTTGATAAACCCATGGCGTGAGATCTCTTTGACCTCAAGTTCAGCGTGTTTTAGTCTGAGCTTGTTGTGATTCCAGGTGGAAGTCTTCAGGATGTTGATCCTCCCAAAGCACCAAGAGACACAATTTTCAAACAATCTGGAGAGTTTTTTTGCTCAAAAATGTAGTTATTGTCTTGACGTACACTACCTCTCCCTAGAAGTCCTTGCATTCTGCACCAAGGACTCTCCGCTGGATTAACAATGCCTTTGTTGTTGGTGTGCATAGTGAAAGAAGGGAGAGCAATAGGCTGGAACTGTGGTGTGGTATCAGCAAGCAGCTGTTGCATGAGTGACAAAGTCAAGGGCTAGTGATATGAACATGGGAAAATCCTGGAGGAGCAGGAGGGGAAGAGACCGCGGCAGCAGCTGAGCCACTCTGCACCGCTATGTGTGGAGCGGGGCAGCCTTCACTGTTGCTGCTATGTGGAGAAAAAAAAAAGTGTGAGAAAGCAGTTTATCCTCTCTTAGGGCAAGGAAATATTGACATTATTTAGCAGCCGGTGCTCCGAACCCAACCTCTCTATCTGGCTCATTTGGCACCAGATTTGATGACCGCATGAAAGGTTGTTGGTGGAGTTCAAAAGACAGGGTCAAGCAGGCGAGAGAGGGGAGGGATGGATGCAGGGAGGAAGGCAGGGATGAAGGAATGGTAAATGAATACCAGACGGTCGGTTCTTGTGTTACCTGAAGGTTGTTGCTATTGTCCCACAACTAGCACTCCATACCTTTATTAGTACAGTCCACTAGTCACGTGAGGTTTTTAAATAAAAATCTGCAAAGTACAATTTGGTGTGAACTTTTAGTAAAGTATAACTTCAACTTAATGTCGTACCAATTCCTTATTGGATTAATAAAGTTGTATTGTATTGTTTTGTATTATTGTCCCGTGGCATGACCTTTTCTCTCTTGGATCTCTAAAGAAACATGTGATGGGTGTCTGTCACAAAATTTGGAGACGACTAGACCATGCACTCGGGTGTTTAGCAGAACTGTAATGCGTTCGATTTTTGCACGTGCACCCAATACCTCTCACGGTGTGTTAGGGATAAACCAGGCATTTCTGGTCTTCTGTCAATTAAATGCTTTTAGCTAAATTATTAAGGATTAATATAGGTTTATCACACACATATTAACGATGTAGTTTTGAATCCTTGCTGCCATTGGAGGCATTTCAATGCCTGTTAACACCATTGCACCACCATGTAGCGGTTGCATATTGACCAGAGGCTCTGAAAGGTATTTACCTGAGTTAGATTTCCTGTTTCATCTAACAGAGATGGCTTTCATCCCTCCGCTGCATCATGCAGTCAACATCTTGTCCCAAAGACGTCAACAATTAAGACTTTGTTCTTTACTTGTTTTGCTCCCTCTTGTTTCGTTTCCAGTTAATGAGATAAGGGCATGTCTCAAAGAATTTGGGAGGACTTGTTTGCATAAAGAATTTCTGAAGGAGTCTGAGGGACGTCTGCAGGGCAAGCCCTCAGTGCCAAAAGCTGCATTATTGTAACATCAGTCATGGAGGGGGAATCAGAAAAATCCCACAGGTGGTTAGTGGAGATGTCAGAGACAAGCTTCACACCACTGCTGGAAACACTCAAACCATACAGAATATATGTATGCTCCCAACGGTGCAGGACGTTACAACTAAAGATTATTTCTTGTTTATTTTGAGAAGGTGCCATTTATCATATCAGATGATTGCTGTTCAAATATTTGTTTTTAGATTTTGAGAATCAGATAAAAAAATTCTAAACTTTTATGTCCGTTATCTGTGTCCGTGTTTTATTGATTGTCATGGTGCCGCATCTAAACAGCATTACAGCCAGTTTCAGTTGATTCTGCATGTAATTGGGTTTAGATTCATCCAGGATGCATGATTCTGATTACAGTAAAAACACGGTATGGAAACATTTAAAATGATACAAGGAAAAAGTGCAACACATACTGGTTTTGCGTTTAACGACTCAATAACTTTGTATTTCATGGATCAGTGGGATGCAGCTGAAGGCAATGAAGCATTCAAACACACAATGCGAGCAAAATGTTTTCTACATGTCTACATTTTACCAACGAGTTTGTCATGTTTCAAAATATTCGGTTGGAGAAAAGTTTTTCCAAGTGAAGTTTTGCATTAGGTCTGGTGTTTTTGTTATCATGGATGATTAAGTTTTCTCTGTATTGTTGTTGTTTGGCACTCACATCTGCAGTTACTCAACCACAGAAAAATACGTAAAAAATGGGGAAATATGGGCATGATAAACAAATTCTTTGTTACGTGTAGTGAAGTTGTGATGTGAATCACATTGTGATTGTGATAGCCGTCATGCATTGCTTGCTCAAGATCAGTTTAGTAGCACGTAGAGCATCTGAAAACTAATTTCTCGTTTTAAGTTTTGATTACATGTTATAGCGCTTGAGCTGGAGCATGTTGCTGTTGTTGGCTGTTGCTCTCTGAGATGTCTCCATGTTCCTCTGTGACCTGGCAGGAGGTGACCGGAGAGGTTTAGCTGGCGGATGAATTCCCCCAAAAAATGTTAGTTGAAGCAGAAAGAGAGAGGAGGCTGCTGGATGTTTATGTGAGGGCTGTTGTGGACATCTCACCTGCTGCTTGGTTGTTGAATGAACTGTTTAATTGTTAAACTGCTGCATTCTGTTAAAGTGTGAACACATCTATTGTGTACACATGAAGATATATTTTCGAAGATAAAATTCCAACAAATTATACACAAAATTTGTTATTTCCTCCTCTGATTTCAGCCATTGTAAACATTACTCCCTTTGTTTAGTTTAATAGCAATATACTTTGTATGTGAATAGAATCTAAACTAAACCAAAATCAAGCAGATTTGTTATCTAGAAAATTAAAAAATGAGCACACCTAAATTTTAAGCATGAAATGTTTAATTTTATTCCTACGGTTTTCCCTCAAATAATTAAATCTCTGAATTATTTTCAGTAAATAATTTAGTTCTCCAACCGTTCAAAAATACTCTAATATAGTTGGATTGTTAATACCTTTATCAAAACTCTTCCAAAAATGAACCTTAAGATGAATCATGACAAAAATATGGATAATATATACAAACAGTTTAAACAAAGATATATAAATAATTATTACAGAATTAAAACAAAAGATACTTTGATGGAATTTCACATAAATCCACCAAAGTTTCTTAATTACATCAGATTTATTTCATTTTTTTGTTTCTTTGAATGCTTAAAAGAAATGTGGTGAATAGTTAGATCAGGTCAGATTATAATAACATACTTGTTATCTTTTTATTTAATTTCACAAAGAATTGTATTTCCTGCTTGGCAGTTGCTGCATGACCTGCTGATGCAGGTGAGTTGTTTTTAGATTGTGTTTAAGGTATTTTCTTTACACATAACTGAAGAGATCTTATCTATTAGCTGCAGTTTGTGAAAGCTTTGTTTGATAAGACAATCTTCATTTGTCTATAATTGTTCATTTTAGTTTCACTTTTAAATTGATGGACATGTAGCCTGATTGTAAAACCTGAGAAACTGGCCTACATGATGATTGTTCTTTTAATATTTAGATAAGAACATATAATGTGTGTAAATATGTTACATAAAATGCACTATTTGTGCATTATGTTTTGCAATAAAGAATAATTAATTAATTAAAAAATGAATGCCCCCTCTGTTTCACATTGCTTTGAAAGTTTAGCCTGTAAGATGCCTGATGAATTCATACATAGAAAATAGACATTTCATACTTGATTGAAAAGGCAGAGCTGTTTAATTTGTCACTCGTTGTGTTTTGCTTCCCAACAAACACACTCAGACCTGCTGCTGTCATTTCACAACTGTTTCTGCTGCGATAGGAGCCTGCCAAAATCCCCTCCGACACTTATTTTGTCTCATGGGACATTTTGTCTCGGCGTCAGAGTTCCTATTTTGATGTCAGTAAAATAATAACAAAAGAATAAAACACACAGAACAACTCTCATCATCGTCAGACACCCCGGGGTGCTGTCTGCTCGTCTCTGGTCGCTGTAACGGGGATTTAAACTGAGAAAGGTGCGCTGGTGATGCGTCACTGGTCGGTCCTCACTGCAAAAAGTGACCCCTCACTCTTTAATTCGCATATTCTGATTATTAATTAAAACAACGCAAAAACAAAAATCCACGGCAGAGGTTAATAATTCGGCATGTTTTTACAAAAAAAATGATTTCGGAGATTTTCTGGAATCATCTGCTACTAAAACTAAGCATGAAGGCAGATTCTTTCATGGTGTCCAGGAAATAGCAGCATTTGATGAAGCTTCCAGGAAGTGGACTCGACTCATCTCCTCTCTGATTGATTTGATTAAACTTTTATTAGAGAAAAAAAATAACGTTCAAAACCCGAAACTGTATAAAATAATTTGACCCGACGGTTATTTCTTGCAGTGTGCAGCAACTTTTTTCAAACTTTGGTTTTTATTGACTACTGCTGCTCCCCCCCACCCCCCGTGATGAATAAAAAAAGTTTTGTGTCATAACGTTTTAATGTTTCTAAACGTTGGCGTGTGTTCCGATTTTATTCTGATATGGTAATTGAATGCTTCCGGGGACGAGTGCGCTGCTGCTGCCTGTGATCTCCCTCAGAGGAGCCGCTGGCGTCACTGTTCTGCTGCAGGAGCTGCCGGGGGAAAAAACACTTTTTGACAAGTGTGTTAATACATGTGTCTTCGTGAGTCATTTTATTAGAATCTTTGATTAAAGGGAATTAGCCTTGTTGTATATTGTTTTAGAAAAGTTCCTTAATTATATGATCAGCCTTATTGTAATATTTCATTTCATGAAAAAACACATTCAAACTTTGAATTTACTCTTTAAACAAGCTGCCATTTAACTCCTCACTATTCAATTATTTTGTCCTTTTTTTTTTTTTTTTTTTTTTTTAAAAGGAAGCAATATTTTAGGATTGAGAATGTCCAGGTGCACATTTTGCTGCTGATGGTGATGATGAATAGACCTGCTGCATATTATCAGTGATTTTTCTTTTTTTAACATTAAATTGCTGTCTTGCCTGTGACACAGCAAACGTGACCATTACTGACATCAGCCTGTGAAGAAATGTTGGAAACGATGACTCTGGGATGCGTAATTGGACAGTTTGGTGAGCTGGAGGAAGGCAGCTGCTGGTGCTGGATGAGGAGGGGGATTTGGAGCACCTGCCTCTCCATCGCAGCACCCTGCTACACAAACATTTGTTTGATTTGGCTTCTTTAAACTCCGAAGCAGTCGATTTAACCAGAAAAAGCACATATGTTAGTTTCGATTAATTCCAAATGATTTATTTCTTTTTCAAAGTAGAAACACGATTATTTAAAGTCTACACTCTTTAGGAGAGTATTTCACGGTGTGGTGCTTGAATGAACTGGAAAAACTACCGATTTTAAAAATGAATTGAATCTGTTATAGACTGTTGTAATTCCCTTTTCAACAAAAAGTCCCTGCCATTAAGGGGGCAATCATTTCGATTTTTCTTTTCTTGCATAATTCGAATTTTCATGAATGTTCTTTAATTGGGAGTCATTTTGTGAAGTGATCTCATTCTTCCTTGTTTCAAGATACAAGACACTTATTCTAGAAATGTCATCGACTACCCAGGGTGCACTGCAGAGGATATGTGTCAGTAAAGTCGCAAAGTTCCTCTCCTCCACCTTTGACGTTTAAAAGCTGAAACTGAATTATTATAAGGCTGAGTCCGAGCAAACATTCATTTATTAAACCTCAATTGTATGATACCACTTAAGGCACTCTGGTGCGCGTGCTCGTGCAGCAGCGACATCATTTAATGGGTGAGACTGATAGCTGACCACAGCAGTAGAGAGAGAGAGAGAGAGAGAGAGAGAGAGAGAGAGAGGTAAAGAAGAAGTCTGCCCAGTAACAATCACACAGCCTCGGTCGAGCGCTGAGGAACTATTGGCTATATGCAAATAGACACACAGGGAGGAGGAAACAACTTAGACTGGAAAAAAAAAAAAAAAAAACTTTAAAGAGACATTTCCCCCACTTTTCTCACAAGCATTGCTATATAGCCAACAAGCTTCGGATGGAAATTAACAACTCTAAAGCTCTGAGGACTTACAGTCCCCAGTCTTGTCCTGATGCACTGAAGTCTCGTTTCATTCAGGGCTCAGTCTTTGAAGTTGACTAAGAATAGGAGGGGGATTAACATATTTACCCATGCAGATTCCCTTTGTGACTGTATGTGAGGCTAAATCATTTGGCAGTCATTTTTTAATTATCCGCTCAATGACTTACACTCTCAGCTTCGTTTCCACCTGCTTGTTTTCCCATAAATTATGAAAGAAGTCTGAATTTAAAAAAAAAAAAAAAAAAAAAAAAAAGGTGATTTATAGCAGGAATTGTTAAGTTGGTTTGATAATATTTGTGTTGAGCAAAGTCAATGACTCTGGTCTTTGTGTTATCTTTAACAGAACACTTTGGAGAAAAAAAAAAAGAAATGAACGCTGCTTCACATTTCCTAGAAAGCCATCTCATAAACCACAAGCAGTTTGTGGCTGCAATGAATTAAATAGTTCATACGACCGTGTGTGTGTGTGTGTGTGTGTGTGTGTGTGTGTGTGTGTGTGTGTGTGTGCGCGCGCGTGTCAGAGTGAGTGGGAGGGTGGCTCTATCCTGTGCGCGTGCCCCTGCGCGAGCACACGCCACTGTAAGTTAGCCTGCCGTGTATGTGGCCACTTGCATACATACAGTGTCGACATGCGTCATGTTCCGCGCCGAGGTTCACTGAGTCCGTTTGTAAAAGCTGCCTGATAAGTTAAGAAGATAGCAACATTAATTAGTCTCTTTTTTGGAGTTTTTTTTCTGTCTTTCTAATCTAAATTGTTACACTAGATACCTAAGGAGTCACTTGTTGCACTTTTAGAAGTAGTACATAAAGTCGGTTTCTTGAAGGCTTAATAATTCAGAAAATAATAATCAAATAATTTGGAATAAGACATTCACTCATGTATCACGTTAAGTGACACTCCCATTGTTCTCTCAGTTCTGTATTTATCATCACAATAAAAAAAAATCAAGCACCAACAAGTAAAACATCCATCAAAACACAGAAAAAGCATGTGTTTACCTGAACGCAACATGTTCTAATTCAACATACATCAGTCACATACTTTAATGTGTCCACAGAATTGATAAAAATTGCTTAATGGCAGCCCTAAATAGTCGGTCAATTTGAATAAAAATCTGGTTAAAATGGAGTTTAGATGGCTTTATTCTGCACATATTACTGTATTGTTGGGGATGTACTTTCATAAAACAACGTCCACCTTATAGATGTTTAAATGAAACACGTTTGCTGAAAGATGTCGTGCATGCCAGAGAAGAAGACAGAGGGACGGGGGGGGGGGGGGGGTGCAGCGTGTCGCTTCTGGTCTATGCAGAGGTAATGAAGCGAATTGCGTCAGTGGCGCACGCAGGGTAAGGCTTGAAATGCGCCTGATCTGGCCAGGCGGATGAAAGTAGAGGCGCACTGTGGGGAGAGAGGAAAAAGTTCTCAACAAGGAGAGGCAGGACTACTCTTACGGAGCCCCTGCAGTCTCACTTTTTTATGCCTCTAAAACACTTTCCCTGCCGTCCTTTTGCAATTTTTTGCCTTGCAAACGCCGCTTTTACGCTTCCTTGAGAGAAATACTACTTTTCTATTTTTTTTTCTTTTTTTCTTTTTTCTTTTTTTTTTATACTTAAGTGAAAGCACCAGCACCATGGAGCTGCTCTGCCTCGAAATGGACACCATCCGAGCTCGTCCTGATCCGAACCTCCTGTGCGATGACAGAGTCCTGCAGAGCTTGTTGACCATAGAGGAGAGGTTTCTACCCCAATATTCCTATTTCAAAGGCGTCCAGAAAGATATTCAGCCGTTTATGAGGAGGATGGTCGCGACTTGGATGTTGGAGGTATACCGAAACACCGAGTGCCGACAAGTCCTATTATTTCCGTGCTAGACTTTAAAGCCTCCTGATTTGTTCCGTCGCTGCTTTACTGTGCTCTCTTTGCAATTGTCGGACAGTAGATCAGACGTATAGCTTTCCTACTCGACTGCTTATTCCTCATATTAACCAAATGTGTCGCTTTCTGTCAATTCTTACCATTTTTTTTTTTTTTTTTTTTTCTCTCCCCCCAAGTACGATCGCGAAGATCGTTGTTCGTGAAACTTGGAGGTGTGATATCTGTGACACCGGATGATTTCTTTGCTATGCCTCACATGTTGTCTGTACGAGCTGCCCGTTGATTATGTGCTGTTATTATAGTAGATAGTCTGGATATTTCCATGCACACGTATGCAGAGCTGCCCTGTGCTGTTCTATCGCCATGTTGGTTTTTTTTTTTACAGGAGCGCTCGTGCTTTTCAAGAGGACTTTACAGTGTCATAAAGGCAATAACAGCGGCTCGAACCCGTCGGCAATGACAGAGGATGGTCTTTTGTGTCCACTGAATATAGGAAAGATGTCAAAAAGCGTTGCAAACATTTGATGTATCTATTCGAAGTGTCGGAAGGGGCGAGGGCCTTATCCGTCCTCTGGGTCTACCCCCCGACGCATTGCCTCACTCTGGAATTATGTTCCATTTATGACACTTTGTCTAATATTTTTGGTCGATACCCACCTATAAACAATCTCGAGCCTTTGGGCTTTATTTTCATGTAAATATTGTCAGGGTCCGACGCGCTGAATATTTTAAATTAATTTTTGAAATAAATATATCGGGTCGCCGGTGACGCACATCAGACCAACCTCTTTCGACTTGTCTTTTATTTTGACGTTTTATTCCAATTAATCGCGCGTGCATTTGGATGTGTATTGTCGGGTATGATACAGAAGACCCGTCTGCAGATTATGATGCGAAGGAAATCGGTCTAGGTAATTTATCTATATTTTTAATTATTTTATGAAAATATGACGAATGAGAGAAAAAAAAAAAAAAGTGTTTCCGTGTGCTGCGCTGTCGGGGTGTTTTTTTGGCTCGACCGATTGTGACTTGAATTCATTTCTTAGTGCGCTGCAGGAATGCCACTCTATTGACAGTATGTGTCTGAGACTTAATTCTTTCTTTGTAAAAAAAAAAAATAATCTATTCCGAATTAATTTATGATGTCGCAACCGATCAGGGCTGGGCGCAAATTCTTGGCCGGGCCCCAACTATGTGTGTCATTGAATTTATATGTGCTCTTTATGTGATTAGACTTTTGTTTCGTTTTCTCATAAAAAAAAAGTTTTATTTACATTTTAAAGTGCTGGAAAAATAAGCCTGCCTGGTCTCTGCAGGGCGGGTGACTGAACATTGCTGCATTGTCTGCTGTCTCGTTCTTCAGGTTTGTGAGGAGGAGAAGTGCGAGGAAGAAGTTTTTCCCTTGGCCATGAACTACTTAGACAGATTTTTAGCAGTGGTACCCACCAAAAAGTGCAACCTGCAGCTGCTGGGAGCAGTGTGCATGTTTCTTGCATCCAAATTGAAAGAGACTCGTCCATTAACCGCAGAGAAGCTTTGCATCTACACAGATAACTCCATCAGACCACAAGAGCTGCTGGTAAGCAACAGTTGGTTCAACACATTTCACAAAAATTCACTGTCACACCTCTGAGGATTCATGCTATCATCATACTCTGAGCCTAACTTTAATGATTTATGTTTCTGTGTTTGTTTACGAAAAGGGGGTTATTGAGGTTGTTTTTAGGTATTCATTCACTCAAAATGGGTTTGTTTTATTCATTTGGATCAAAATATCACACACTAAACTCCAGGGTTGTTCTCATTTCACTGATTCTGTTGTCCAGCGCCATCATCAAAAGGTGCATTAAAAGCGAAAGCCTCACAGTGAATTGTTCCACAATGACTCTCTTCACTGTACAAGACCCTCTGTGCTTTTACAGTATCCATCCAGTCTGTGCAATGGTCTCCATCGCCATCTAGTGGCAGATATTTGCACAGAGCAACGAGGTCAGCTTGAACTCCAGCCAGAGTTCTGACTCTGTTCCTGTCAGCCAGAGAGGGAGAGACACAGAGAAATACACGTTTGCCTTTTACAGTTTAGCTGTCATCCAAAAATAACCATTGATGAAAGCCTTTTCTGCTATTATGTCATGCTGCACTATTTTTGATTCACACGCATTTTTCCATGGTGAAATGGAGCTCACAGTCAAAGCGATGCATATAAGTAGTGATGCAGGTGTGTCATTTAGAGTAGAGGAAATGCCGTTCCTATATGTGCTACGTTTGACGAGGGGTCTTTGGCCTGATGGTACCAGCTGCCCTCACCCATTAATTGACTCCGTTTCACATCAGATAAGTGTTTCCCCACTGCTCTGTGGTGCTACATAAACATTCCTCAGTAAACAACAGCCAATCCCACCCATGTTGTGAAAGAGGCCACATATTATGATTCAGACGTGGCTGATGGTAGTAGGCCTGCCTCGCTGCCTGACTGGCGGCTCTTGTAGCCGAGCTGATTGCTGCAGTATATTCAAGTTCCTGAGGAACTGCTGTTGGGTTTTTTTTGTTGGGTTTTTTTTTGAAAATTTTCTGGCTTGTATTTCTGCCGAGAAATATAGTGTCCGATTTAATATTGTCTCTCTTCAGTGAAGGGTGCAATGGTCTGCGTTTTCTAGTTGTAGGGGTGACAAGTAAACCAAATGTGCATTAAAATTCAAAAGTTCTGTGCCATTAGCCGGCATGGACTTTTGTAAAACACTATGTCGTAGTGCACTTCACCTTTATGTTCAGTTTGAAGACCAAGCCTTCAGTCCCTGAACTGGTTTGCTGGGGCCTCTTCTCAGTGTTTCTGTATAAGGCAGTATTTTGGCTGACATGCAGATACAGGAAACAGAGATCAGCTGCTCGGGGCATGTGATCGTTTTTTTTTTTTTTTTTTTTTTGTCCTTGTCTTTGGTAACAATTTCTTGTAAAGAGAACCGCAATGTTACAAAGATGGTGTGACCAGAGGAAGGCAGTAGCAGAAGGAAGTGGGTGCCTGCATGCCTGCCACTCTGTCAGTACAGAGCCTGTGTTGCAAGGGTTCGTCATAGCCCTGAATCTTGCTTGCTGGCACTGATAGAAAAAGGCTTTTGAGAGCAGGAGGCAGCCATGTTGCAAACATTAGAGCCTACGCAATCAACAGGCCACTGTTGGGCTACGATTTGCATATGATCAAATAATTGAATCTTTGAGATAGTGGCTACACACCCTCGAGGCAAGCAGAGGAACATACCTTTAACCTTTAAAACCCCAGGTGCTTTTGAATTCTTACTTCCTCCCACATGAGTAACTGTGGGTATAAAGAAAATCTCTGTTTTTGTGGATTTTCTTAAAAGAAAACCTTTCTTCCCCTCTGTCCATGTCCCCGACATCACAGAGCTCAGGAAACATTAGACGGCTGATAAATGTCACTTTGATTAGAACATTGCAGCTGGTAGCATGCAGGGTGGATGGCAGCCATGTTGAATCGTCTCATGACTGAGTCCATGTGGTCTCTCTCTCACTGAAAGGGAAAATGAAGAGCATCCGAGGTCCCGGTCACAAGGCTGCAGTCCAGAACCAAAACCACGACATTTTTTCCCAAATTAGTCACCACCTCTTCCGTTAATCACCTCCTCCGCCAGGAAGTGAAAGTAACGATTCACCCTAAGAGAAGAAAACACCACGCCTATTGTCGCTGCACAATTTACCGAGAGATCTGTGTTAAAAATGATTTGTGTAGTAAAGAGAAGTCAATTCCCTTGAGTCTGATGTTACAGAAAAGGTGTTGAGTAATGTGTGATTCAGAGCTGTACACTTCAAATGCTGCCCAAAGTTTATGTTTCCTGTGAAGTCTTTAACTATACTTGGCACTTAACATTGTTCATACAAAGAGTAATATACGTTGAAAGAGTGAACTTATTGACAAGTACCAACGGGCTCCAACAGAATCGGAAGAAAAATGCAATGAAGAAAAATAATCCCATTACCTGTGGATAAAACAAATGTTTTTTTATAGTTTGAATGATGAAAAGAACGAGATAATATTAAATAATGAAACGATGTTTAACTACATAACATAATACAGATTTATTGCTGGTGCTACTCAACAAGTACAGCCTTCCTATCCATTTTCACTCTGCGATCATACACACGTATATATACACACACACACACACACACACACACACACACACACACACACACACACACACACACACACACACACACACACACACACACACACACAGTAGAACCTCTGGTGGGCCTCTCTAGGAAAGTCCCCAGATGCCAGACAGACAGACGGGGAGGGAGACAGTGCTGTGAGGTCACCTGGGTTGGTGGCGCTGCTGGTGTTTCTCTGTTACAGGCCCGGCCATGCAGAGTAATAACAATAATGCTTAACCTCCACACATACTAATGTTAAGGGGCCTTCAGAGGCACAGTCGCTCATTTTAGGCAGCAGTGTAACTGCTGTGACTGCAATAAAGTGCAGTATAAATGGTAACAGTATGTAAATATGTGTTTTTTATTGTACATTGCGTCACTTAATCTTTCTTATTTTCGGTTATCTCTCCTTGCTCTTTATTCTCTCTCCATCTGTCTCTCTGTGTCTCCCCCTCTCGCTCGCTGTCTCCCCAGGAATGGGAACTGGTGGTGTTGGGGAAATTGAAGTGGAACTTGGCGGCAGTGACACCGAACGACTTCATTGAGCACATTGTGAGGAGGCTGCCGCTGCCCGAGGATAAGCTGGCACTTATACGCAAACACGTCCAAACCTTCATCGCCCTCTGTGCCACAGGTAGGACACAAAGGGAGCTCACACGTTCAATGTCTTGGGTTATTAACAGGTGTTTGTCCAAAACAAATTGTGCTGTTTAATATCAAAAAAATGACCCAAAAGATGACCATGCAGAGTGCGACGTCATCTCGATAGCACATCTTTTTCCCTTTTCTTTCTTTTTGGTGTTGCAAGTGACCCTGATCATGGATCAGCTGCCAAGTCAAACCAAGCAGTAATGGCTTGCATCAACATACTTTCTCGTGTTGTTGAATATCTTTATCTGCACATTCTTCTTCCAGCCCCGTATCAAAGCCCTCTTCTCTAGATAACATGCGGCAACAGCTCTGTTCAGAGGTGTGCCGTGGGCCAGTCCCGGCCCGCCGCGACTTAAGTGAGCTGCATTACCTCCGATGGGAAAATATTCTTCCTTTAGAAAAGCATGTGTCATGAAAGACATTTCAGCGTTTGACTCTTAGGTCTGACGTCCATCATTTGTCTTCTCCCAGGCTGGTATGTGGTCATGTTTTAGAAGCCTATTAGTGGCTTCCGGAGCATCCAGTAACACTTCAAAGCAGATTAAGGCCAGTGGAGGGCCATTCCCATGTCGCACAGGGTCGAGAAGAGGATTGGACAGGGGTGGAGGACGGCAGGGCCATTGTCTTCCCTGCTCTTGAGGTGAATTGTTCTCTCAAGATCAAACATACAGCTAGTCGTGGGAGGGACAGGGAGATTCGAACATGATCCGAAGAGACAGAGAAGATGCAGGAGGGAACAGGGGAGTTAGGGAAAGTCAGAGGAGTGTATTGTTTTTGCGTAGCCAATTCTAAGGCATGTGGTGTTTTCATATCTCTTTCCCCTGCCACCTTCCTTCCCTGTTTCTCCCCCCCCCCAACTTCTCACGGCTCCCCGCCCTACAGCTGGAGGACATGATAGCTTTCCCATGTTGAGATTCTCAATAGGGCAGGTTTCTCCTGTTTGAGTCACCTCTAACTCCACATTCAAAGCTACGAACAAGGCATGACTAGAGATAGGAAACTAGCACGTTTACTTGTCTTAAACAAGGATTATCTATTGCATTAATGTGGGAAATTGCAAAATACACTCACAATAAGGCTATTTGACACTCCTTTGTTTCTCACTTTCTGGGTGACCCCACCCACCACCACCACCAGCAGCTTCCTTTTCTGCAGGCCTTATACAGGAATGCTTACTACACCCCCTCATGGGAAACAGCTCCTTGTGCTGACATCATATAGAGGAGTGTGTGTATAGTTAGATGAATATACAAGGGAGGTGATAGGTATTTGCAACATAAAGTGATGGAATCCCCTGCAGTGATGTGTATTGGATCATGATAGGGTAAAAAAAAAGTTGGCAACAAAAGTTTGCAAAGAAGAAACGCTTGTGTCCTCTCTTTTTCTGCGTGTCCTTCTCCCTCAGCCTTTCCTACTACCTCTTCCTCTCCCCACATCTTTCTCCCCTTATTTTGTGCCAGCGGAATGACAGCGCGTCAGTGATCGGACCTATTCCCAAAGCAACATTGTGAAAGACTCAGCATGCACTTTGTCCTTAATTGCTTCAATGAGGCAGTGGAAATAAATTTACGAGCCTTGCAGAGTCGTCCTCCTGACATTGTGTTTTAGAGAGAGACTTTCTGGAGATAGCTCCAGATTAGCAACAGGCCATCTATCTGTGTATGCTCTCCTCAGACTTGTATCCAGGCCAACACAGAGTGAGGGCAAGACAGAGAAAGAGAGAGCGCAAGGGAGTCTACAATTTGGTGGGTCTGAAGATCTCTGGGAATTCGAAACCCCATTTGTG
This sequence comes from Anoplopoma fimbria, assembly GCF_027596085.1. Lineage (NCBI taxonomy): Eukaryota > Metazoa > Chordata > Actinopteri > Perciformes > Anoplopomatidae > Anoplopoma > Anoplopoma fimbria. The sequence goes on from NC_072467.1 coordinate 10,605,647, forward strand.
GATCATTCCCAGCAGTAAATTTTTGGGTTATCTTCCTCGGAGATCAACTTCTGAGCGAAGCTGAGAAGGTGAAGACACGGCAGACGGAGGAGATCTCTCAGGAGGATTTACATTTGCAAAGACAGTTGACAACGGGTCACCTGTGGCCTTCCTATTTCATACAGTCTTAATCAACCCACCACCCTCCACCACTCCCTCCACTGCTGCCCCTATACTGAAAAAGAAAACATGCATAAAAACCGCGGCTCTCTGTTTTCAAAGGAACAAGAGAGCGAAGTGGAGAAGTAGAGAATAAGGCCTCTCATTCCTAATGGCTCCTCTCTTTTGATGAAACAGTTCCGTTCGGGCCACTCGGTGGGATTTTGTCAGGTGGCGCAGGCTGGCTCTGTATTAATTAATAACATTGGCTGGTCCATTCAGGACTATGCAAATGGCTCGGGAGCTCAGCTAGAGGCTGGGAGAAAGGAGACAAAAGGCTCGGCCCTTACATTTCATATGCAGAGCCATGCGAGGGTCAGCGCTGCGGGGCCACTTGATAGGAAACACCAGCGTTTCCCTCAGGCAGCCCGCCGGATAATAGCCCAGAAACAAGCTCATTAAGGGAGATTATGAACCTCCATTCCTACACACAGACACCAAGCACTCCGAGCTTCCTCTTCCATTCTTATTCAATTGAGGTAAAGTGGGAGAATGGACGGGGTGCAGGGGGCAGACAGATGCACCCCAACCTGTCTGCTGCGGTTATTGAGCTCCATCTTCTTGCCATATTGGCAGGGATTATGGTCTATTTTTTTTCATGCCCAACTCCAATAGGCCTCTCTGTAATGCAATGCATGGAATGGTGACAATAGTTATGGAAGTTGATGAAAGAAAATTCTGGATCAGGGCCAACACTGCTGTTCAAGAGAGAGTCAATTGTCCTGGAGGACACAATGAAGATTTTGCTACAAGTTGGGATGTAAATAACAAGAGATTTAAGTCAGCGAGTACTCACTCTTTTATCTCTATTATTTGTTGTGGAGGTGACTTTGGACTGTGTGAAGTAACTTGATGAGTATTAACTGGTTAGTTTCCCAGAGACAAACAATGACAATGATTCACTAGCACAGAAACATGAGAGATTTAGAGATTTGCTCCAAATTAACTAATGAACTAATGAAGTGTGCAGAGTAAAAAAAAACCTGCACTTAACTTGCATTTTACTCACAAAGTTGTGCCTAGTCTCATATAGTCTGCACACTGCAGAAGTATACAGTGAATTCCATTTTTTTCTGAACAGCTTCTAACCCTAAAGAAAGTCCGACGACATGCTTACATACATGTCCTACACTGACTTTCATTTTCATTTTAAAATAATGAAGATATGTTCAGAGGATCAGTAGAAATATCTAAAGCTGTCATGATAGCCTACATGGGTCTCCAAGCTGAGTGCCTCAAACTCTGGAGGCTTTTTGTCCAAACAGGAAGTGGCAAATGTGAACATTTTGATGCAACATTGTCGAGTCTAATATTCTAAGATGATTCATAAGTTCATTTTAACTGTTAAGTCTCACTTGTCCAGAGGCTGCATGCTTCTTGTAGCTGCCTCTCCAAGTGGCTGCTGCAGCGAGAATCCCCTCCAGACTCAACTCCACATTCTAGAGAGGAATGATTCATCATCATGTGGTCAATGAAATGGTCTTTACTGGTGTTTGTTTACACACAGCCTCCTTCATGTTCGATGACTCAGAACTCTAACAAATTAGCCACGTCCTCCAACAAATTATCATCTCCCCGCACGCTCCATTGATGTGAGGAATTGTGTCCGGTCCGGTTGCTTCGTCATCACATGAAGCGGGAAGGAGTTTCCGGACAGTATGCTCCCAAAAATGTGACACGCGGAGTGAATCACTGAGTGGCATGTCCTGAATCCCCCCCCACCCCCCTTCACCCCGCTGGTGTAATCAGCACCACACTGTAAATACTGTGGCCAGCTGAGTCACACCAGAAACACAAAGAAAGAGAATTTTTGCGTCGGAGGCTGCAATTATCCCAGCAAAAAGGTTTAGAAATCAAAATGTTTTTAAGCTTACATGTTTACCTTGGAGGTCACGTTAACCACAAAGACTAATATTTGTGATCTGAAGTAAAGTAAATGTCAGCGGCAGCTTGTTTGACCTGAACATTTATGTCATGACATCAGAGTCTTTCTCGGCTTTCTCTTCCAACTTTTTTTCATAGGAGGGTTTTTCCAAATCATATCAGCTACAGAGATTGAGAGAAAGAGTTCCTTAATATTTCACCTTTAATCTGATCCGAATCTGTATGCTCCGCAACGCTGATGCTACAAACGCCTCAAGGCTGCAGCTGTGACAGTGGAGATGATGGTGCAAGGCTGAAGAAAGCTGTCACGGGTTGCAATAGTTAAGGGGGAATTCTGTTCTCATCTGGTAAATGAGTGGAAATCACAGTTTAAGCAGGGTGCATGACTCACACTCTCCCAAGTTTCGTTTTTGTATTTGACTCCAGAGTGACAGTCTGGAACAAGAGCTAATGGAATATGACAGAGTATTGTTTCTGAATCAGCGATTTCTCCCCTAGTTATACGTGGAAGAACTACGCTGGTTGTGAAGTTGTTGCTGTTTGTGAGCCACACTAGGTGTACCTCCTGAGTAGCTCTCTGCAGACCTTGTTTTGACTACCAGGCTATGTTGCATTAGCGGTGAAACACACTGTCATGCCAATCCCAAAATGATGTTTGTTTTTGGCCTTAATCAGTCAACAGGCCCAGGGTCCTCGTAATGCTACTCCTTTAATAAACAAGGTCAATAAGCGCTACATGCACAGAATACAAGACCCTGATTTACAGCCCTGAAAAGAGAGGAGAGGCTTTTTCTTTCTTCTTTTTGGCCGTTGTTCAACTTTCCAACTTTAATTAATTTACAAGTTTAATGTGCATACTGTGCATTGCAGCCACCCAAGAGGAGTGGGCCATGTAGGGCAGCAGGCTGTGTGACCAGAAAACCTGAGGATGAAGTTTCAGGGGTGGAAGGAACATGGAGGAATGGAGATGAGGGGGCACCCGGAGGAGAAAGGGCCATTGAGGGGGTGAGAGGCACGCAGGCCAGGCCAGCCAGCCGCTGCTCACAGGGAGCTTTCCATCGCAGGCGTCCCCACTCAGCTACATACACTGTTTATCCTCAACATGAATATCAATGAGGGCCTCCTAAAATACGGCCATTCTTCCCCCCCACATGCAGCAGCCACCAGGCCGGAGGGTCAGCCTGCGTCGGCTGCACGCGCGCGTCCTTGTTCTGCTACAGACCTGTCTTGTCTTGAGTGCGAAAAATCAGCTTGCTGCCCACTGTCCGCCACTCAGCTCTCCCACAAACCTACGTCTGTGCTCTGTGTGTGTGTGTGTGTGTGTGTGTGTGTGTGTGTGTGTGTGTGTGTGTGTGTGTGTGTGTGTGTGTGTGTGTGTGTGTGTGTGTGTGTGTGTGTGTGTGTGTGTGTGTGTGTGTGTGTGTGTGTGTGTGTGTGTGTGTGTGTGTGTCTGCGTCTGCATCTGCATCTTAAAGCATGCAGGCATCAGTGCATTGTTTCTTGTCCATGTCTCTTAGGTGTCTGCCTCCTTGCCTGTCAGTCCACGCTCACTACACACGTACAGTAAATCCGTGTATGCCTTTGTCCTCTTACCCCTCTATAGAAAGTTGTGCTCTTACAGCAGTGATGTAATGCTGAGGGGCTTTGTGTGCTCTTTCCTCTTGGCTCGAGGTAGCCTTTAATAAATCGCCCCTTGGCAGAGGCCCAGCGGCTAACACAGGGGTGTATAATAAGTTCATTTATTTGTCAACACTGAGCCCACAAGATGAGAAAGCGCCTGGCTGTGCATGTTAAAAAGGCAGTGAGGGGCTGCCTTTACAGCTATCAAAGGGCCTACCTCTTTGATTCCAGATTTAAAAAAAAAAAAAGAAGAAAAATCTCCTTCATAGCCATCGCACACAGTTTGCTTTGCAATTGAATATGGCAATATGTTAATGTGCAGGCTGTTTCTATCCCCCCACTGCCCACTCCTCTAGCCCATAGGTGGCCAAAGGAACAGAGGAATACTTGTGGGGGGGTTGATGGGTGGCAGGAGGTGAGGGTCGCTGGAGGGCGACTCTTTTCTTCTTCCAAAACCTCACAAGAGTCTGGACACAGACTTAAGAATGATGTGCTTTGGAGTCGTCTACCCCCTCCTCTCCCACCACCTTCCCTTCTTTTCTCCTTGTTGCCTTGTCGCCATTCCGTCCAGTCCTCCTTCTTCATCTTCCTCCTCCCCCCGCTGACCCCCTGTCCCCCATGTCTCTCAATTGGGTGAAATGAGGTGATGACTCTGGACAATGGAGTCACACTCTTCTGCCTTCCCTCTCGCAGGCCTGCCACTCTATTAATATGCTAAAAGATAGGAGGGCCGCCAATGCAAACCGCTGCCTGTTGTAGCAACAAAGACTCAGGCATGTGTGCCATTCACTGGCCCCGTCTAAGCAGGCCATGTGTTGTCCAAAAAGAAAGGTAGAAGTTGAGCAAGACATAAAGAGAGAATAGAGAGAAGAGCGTGTGTGTGTGTGTGTGCGTGTGCGTGTGTGTGTAAGTGTTTGTGTGTATGCGTCTCTGTTTGTGAAAAAACTTTCTCTCTCACTGTCTGTCTGTCTCCCTTGCTCTCCCTCTCCCCCTCCCTGTATGCCAGTTGCCTTGCCTTTTCGGGCTTCTGGCCCGTTCACAAGCTGTCTCATTTGCATTATGAATGACAGTGAGGGGAGCTAACAAGGTTATTGGTCTTTGAGACGCACGCCTGTGACCACACGTGGAAAAAGGACCTACAGCAGTGAGCATTGGCAGAGGCACTGAGCCTCTTTATTCCTCCCTTTCCAAGCGCTATGGGGCTTTTTTCAACGAGCACACGATTTACTCAGGAGATGGAAGAAAAGGGGCCGGGCTGGGGAAAGGGGGACTGGGGTGGGGAGCGGGTGAGGGTGGTTGCTTTTCAGCTCTTTTACAAGCCAAGTGAACCCTCATTATCCAGGCCCCTGGTCATTAGTGAGCGCTGCGTTCAGACCCGGTGCAAAAGAAGGATTATTTATTAGCTGACTGCTAGATTACCAAATCATATTGTCTCTTGGAGGGACGTATGTGTACCCTTTTTGTGGAGCAAATTAATTGAAAAGTGCAATTTAGAAACCAGGTGAATAAAGAATCCACTGTAGATGAACTGTTTTTGTCATCTGCTGATCTAAAGATTTTAGCTCCTTGCTGAATGCAACAATAAATACCTCTTTCTATCATTACCAAAGTAATGGCACTGGAGATACATTTATCTCAATTGGTATTTCTTCTGTTAACAGATTTCGGATTCGCCATGTATCCCCCATCCATGATTGCCACAGGAAGTGTGGGGGCAGCGATCTGCGGCCTACAGCTGGATTCAGCTGACCAGTCACAGTGGGGCGACAGTCTGACAGACCTGCTGGCCAAAATCACAAACACAGAAGTGGTGAGTTTGTTTTGTTCTTCTCTGTCACATCCTGAACACTTTGTTCCCCTGAACAAGAGCTTAGTTAGAAAAAAAACTGAGTTCTAAGTAATATTTGAATGAAGAAGAGAACATTTTAGTGTCTCTACCGACATCAGTTAGGTGTTCGATGTTATTTGTATAAGTACATTTATTACACTAACTCTATGATTCAAAGCTGAATTCACATTAACTCATCTTATTTTCACCAAAACACACAGTTTTACAATCTGTTACTGTTAACAAGCAAATTCTGTTTTATCCTACAAGACTTGCAATTTCTCTGACGAACAAATGTCCATATTATTTATGAAAAAAGTTAGGAAATACCACTTGTTTGTTAAAGTTGTGTGTTTGCATCAGACAGACGCTGGAATGGCGCATTTTCACTGGGATTTTGCTTTTTTTTTGCCAATATTTGTCATGAGAAGCATTAAATAAAAAAGAGAATCAAACGAAGACCAACAATGTCTTCATTAAAAGATAACCTGAACTGCATCAGTTAACATTATGCAGTATTTTCTGACATACTCTTGACTGGACTTAGAGGTAGCATGTGGCAGGTATTTCTTCCTCTCCATCAGTCCGGTCAGGCTGCTCAGGGCCCCCTCATATAAAGAATCCTCTAAATCGAGCCAGGTTGAGAGCATATACAGTATGCTCTGTCGCTGACAGGAATGCTGGCCAGGCCGTTGTGTGGCTGTCTGGGTACAGTGAATGTTGCGGTGGTGGGTGAGTTGAGTCCAAACACAGGCAGGGCCTCCACTGACTCTGAGATGCCTGGCTTTCATCACACAGATGGGAGAGGACTTCAGCTCGCTATAGCTTACTGTAAGGGTGAGTAGGTGGGCAAATCTACAGAGGGAAAGATGAGTGAGACTTTGGAGTTGATGTGTTAAGTTATTCTTTATGAGTCTGTTAGGGGAAATAAGTCTTCTCACTATTCAGGAGCAGTGGGCAGCCACAGCACAGTGCCTGGAGACCAGCACCAGGTCTGAGGCCACTGCCGTAGCAGGAGTACTCCTAATACCAAACATGATGAAAAGGCCATTTAAGTTAGTTATTATTAAACATGAACATTTTGAGATCATGTGTGCTCACTGCGCAGGGAGCAGATCAAAGGGCCTGACACTGAACCCCAAGCCTCAGCCCTAGTACGTTTAATTGTGTCCCAAAAGGAGGCAAAGTTGGAGGAGGAGGTGGAAGCTGTTGAAGTGTGAAAAGGACACTGGGGGTGGAAGGTGGTGGTGGTGGTGGAGGGGCATCCCTCACGCCTCCCTCACGCCTCCCTCGCTACACTCAGCCCTCTCTCGCCTCCTCCAATGGTCCATAATGCGGCACTGCTGGATAGCATGGCTCCCTCTGGTGCGAGCTGTGTGAAGTCTCAGCTCAGCAGCTGAGGAAAAACAAATAGCTGACCTCAGCAGCACAGGGCCTCAGTGTGTTTAGGCTGCGAGGTCTCAGACTTGAGGGAATTAAGTCGCTCTGTGTCTCTATGATCAACTCCTCACATTCCTGGATTCAGACAAGCCATGGCTCGCAGTAAACACAGAGGGCTAAGCAGAAGGCTCCCTTCCTAATTCAACATATATGAGAGGCTTTAGAATAAACTGCTAAGGAGCTAGCCAACACTAAACACGTAGAGGGTTTATTTCGGTTTGTAAATTTGCTTAAGAACTTACATCAGACAAGTGCCCCACTTACTATACAATGTAAAAAACAAAACCTAATGACAGATGCCCAGAAGTAGTTGTCAGCGTTACAAAGGGGCTTCAGTGCCATTTACACTGTCACTGATTGGGCAGCTATGCTTTCCCACACAACAAAGACGAGGAAATGTTGTATATTGACTGTGTCATTTTAACACTTACCCTACCTTCTTTTTCCAAAAAGCTGAACCACTATATACGTCAATTCAATACCCAAGGGTCACCTCAACCTCAGTTTTGACTGCAGTCATCAGAGAGGTGGTTTGAACCTGAGTCTAAATGTGTACACTTAACATACTGTATTTGGTTTTGGCAGGCAGTGTAGAGGCTCGGCAAGAGGGTAGAGCAGAGTATCGTAACCAGCCGGCCGAGGGGCCAGGCAAAATATGAAGGCAAAGCAAGTTTCGCCCACCTCTGCAGCTGCTGCTGCCAACAGCATCACGGCCATCGCCACCCCCCCTGGAACACCGCTGGCATCTGTGGTATCCAGAAGCTGTGGTTTTCCAGTAGAAATGTGATAGGGCCAAGTCACCATCTTAGGCCGCTGGAAGAATGTGTGTAGCTACACAAACACCTGGTGTGGCCAAGAGGGGCTCCCTGTTAGGGACAGCAGACGGGGCTGTGCGCCTGAGAGCCAAGTCATAATGTGCTGGGAAAAAATATGAAATTTGCGAGAATGTGGCGAGTTTCCAGGTTTCCAGTGGGAGGCTCATCAGATATGACTCCCCTAAACTGCACAGGTTATCTGTAGTGTCAATAAGAAATATACCTAACGACACAAAATTTTGACAAATAGTTCATACACAAAGGCCAAGTGTGTAGAGCTTACCATTTATTAATGAACGATAAAGCAGGAAATAGAGGTTAGAGAAGTGAAAGGGTTTAAGACCACTTCCTGGATTTTGCTGTTGTGAGTCGACTTCTCTCAGTCTCTCATTCATCTTTTTTTTCAGTGAGGGTCACACACCAAGACACCAGAAACACATTTTCTGGGGGAGAAATTCAACAGCAGTGTGTTAGAGCCAGAATGCTTGCAACAAAGATGCATTTATTAAGAAGGATTATCTCTATTAACACACCCTGTGGCGTCATCGCTTGTGGTGTTTCGGCATGCAGGATGAGGAAAGAGAAAGGTCACATTTCCTTTTGTAAATTCAAGTCATGTGGTGACTACTTACTTGCAGTATCAGCCTCCAGATATTTTGTTCTAGGATTCCCTGAGATCCGTAGTGTGTGTCTGACTGTGTTTGTTTCAGCTGTCTGACCACCAAGTCCTCCCAGAGTAGCTAACACTGTCTTGTGTGGTACAGTCAGCAGTTAAAACACATTCCATGGCTTCACACATTTCTTCCTTTGGGTTTTGTCCGTCTGCACGACTTCCCCCCTTACCGCCAGTGTCACAAAGGCCGCCCAGGAATAATGTGGATGCCTTGATTTGTCAGGAAGGCAGATTGTTGCAGTTTAATGTATGTTTGAGGTGGGGCAGATGGAGGCCGTAACGACAAGGGAGGATCTGAGGTTGCTGTATTTTTCCGGGTTGAGGCTGCAAAATAAGATGCTTCAGTATAGCGCTACCACCCATGGCCAACTTATTCGGTGCTGTTGGCCCCCACAGTATCCAAATACCCAGAGCTTCACTGAAAACAGAATTGGTGTTTCCAGTAGTCTCACATTGAAGTCATTAAAGTTTTTCGTATAAAGCCCATGGGGCTTGGCATGAGATCCGAATGAAACCTTCGAGAATGTCTTTTAAGGAGTGAAGGCGTGCATTCTTGTGGTACGACACAGGCAGTTCCTTTACATGTTCGTTCGCTTTACTTCATTTTCTCTTAGGAATTGAGATTTTTTTTTTTTTATGAGCAATGGGGCACGTGTTGGTGGGAAGATTTTGTGTGTGCTAGTGTGCACCAGCCCATGTTAGCAGCCGACCTCTGGAGGAGATTAAGGGAGAGACGCTGGTCGGGTTTCCTCCACGTCAGACCCATTGCTACCAAGCCCAAATCAGTCTAACCTCCTCAACATCAAACAAATCATTCTTCATGGTTTACGACCCAAAAAACTCTCTCAAGCTAATCATCTGTTTATTCTGGAGAACTCAAAATACAAGAGACGTCAAGACAGGAATTACCTCACATAGAACCCCTCTAGGCTGAAAGCCATTTCGTCAAACATCTTGTAATTTCATAGATTTCTTAGTTACTTATTTTTCAAGAGATTCACTCGTAAAGACATTATCCATAAGATTGTGTCCCAATGTACAGAATTGCAACAAATCACTACGCTTGAAAGTTGGGTTAGAGATAAAAACAATTCATGTCCTGTCCCTCCGACAACACGGTATATGTCTCACCCGTTTTGTGTCATGCTGTGTGACCTTTGACACTGTGACCTTTTGCCACTCACCCGTGTGCGGCTCCCGAAGAGCAATTCTGATGTGAGTGAGGCCTCTGTTCTCATTTCATCAAGGCCCAGCGGCACCAGAAGCTGTAACACAGGCTCAAACTGTGGCCCCATCAGGTTTTAATTAGCTGTAAATTTCTAAAGAATGTTTCCCTGCTCCACAAGCGGTACACTTTCACCCATCCCTCCGGCCATGGGGCGTTCTCAGTCATGTTTCCCACAGACGCCTGGTGCTTTAAGGCAGGGGGTTATTCATGAGTGTGTGTGTGTGTGTGTGTTTAGAGCTGAGTAGGTGGCAACTCGGCTTCAGTTGTGTTCTGGTATTTGGCCACCAGGGAGCAGTGTTAACACTCCGTCAGACAGGAACTTTCATATCAGTTGGCTATGTTGCAGCAGCCTGCTCTTACTGAATAATGTTGAATCATCGCAGTTCCTCACTCGAAAACATTTTGACCCTTCTCTGACGCTCTTGCTAACATCTCCTTTAGCACCGCTCCACCCGTACCCTCCCCCCAGGCCTCCCCCTCCCCAGTGAGTTGCTCTCCCTCTTCATGCGCTGTGCTGTCCCCTCTGTCAACCCTCCATCAGGGAAGGATATGAGGGCTCAGTGCTGTTGAGAGGCTCCTCTCCCAGGTGGATTCTCAGATAGCCGCCGCAGCCTTTGATGGTGAAAGGCGAGCCGACCAGGTCTCAGATGGATCCCCTGCAGGCAGGCAGGCACACAGACTGGCTCTCGTTAAAAAAACACCACCTTTGTGTTCCCACAGGAGGTGGATGTAATTAACATAGCTTTAGTACTACCTGTGTTTCCAGCCGACGTTGTCAAGGCTACTTCTGTTTGGGTTTCGTGTGTGTTTAGGAATGGCAGAGGTGGTGGGATAGGTGGGTGGTTGGATGGGGGAGGCAGCGGTGTGTGTGTGTGTGTGTGTGCTAATGCATATGTGTGTCCGTGCACATGAGCACTATAGGGGTGTTCAGTGCACAACCCTGGTGGGCTGATGTAATGTTGGGTCTGGTCCGTGTCTGTGCTCAAACTTGGCAGTAGCTGGAGCAGCTAGAAAGTTGATGGTCATTTAAAACCGCCGGCCCCTCTGACGCCACACCAGGGGTCCCTGTTTTCATGCACTGACTTAATTTTTTTAGATATCTCCTGTTGCTAGGGATGGTATCGTGAGCAACCGCGGTACTATATCTGTTGATTCGGACTGAACAGCTTGATAAAAAGCAAACTGAACAACCTTCTATTTGCATTAAATAACCCTCTGCTATGTTGAAAATGACGCTTGAACTTTCAAGAAAGGGAAATTATATTTACAGCTTGTCCTCCCTCTCTTGTTGCATTGCAGGACGTCCTCAAAGAGTGCCAGGAGCAGATTGAGCGTGTGTTGGTGAGCAGCCTGCGTGAGGGGCGGCAGCAGCAACAGCAGCAGCAGCAGACACAGAGGGGCCCCAGCGGGAAAGGCCTGGAGGAGCTGGATCAATCCTCCACCCCAACAGACGTCCGCGATGTCAACTTGTGAACCACCAGAGGGCGATATTGCACAGGATTTACAACAAAAAAAAGCATCATGAAAAAAAACCTCAATTTTCGTAAAAGCAGAAAAAAAGAACAAAAGAACGAAAAAAATTTAAAAACACAAGCCCTTTAAAAGAAAAAGAACAATGCTTGCTAGTTTTTTTTTTGTAGATTTTCTGTTCTTCAAGTCAAAAACACCTGCCCACAAAATAGATTCTCAATGATGTTCTAGTCCAAAAGCAACAAATTTGATACAAGATGAAGCTCTGTGGTGCCTTGGATAAACAGAAGGGAAGCCAATCATATTTGCATTCTGCCTCTGATTGTATAGTATGATCTTTAAGTTGTATTTTAACCATGGTAGAAATGTGGAAACCATTCAGAAATTCCATGGGATCACTGTGGGGCTTAAGTTTTTTTTTTTTTTTTTTTTTCTGTTTTGTTTAACATGATTATTATCACTATAACATTCGTGGCTGGTGTAAGAGAGCGCACAAGCTCCTCATTCATCAGAAGGTCCACATGAGACAGACAGAAGAAGCCGTGAGAACATTATACTAAAAGTCAATGGGTCCCAATTCCAGGGAAGAGATGGGATTATAATAATTATTAGTAGTATTAGTAATTATTATTATTATTGATATTATTATTGGATATATTTTGGAACTGAGTAGAAGAGATCAATAAGCTCCTCTTGACAGGCTGCTTGTGTGTCAGTTTGTGGGTGCGGTGTGCAAGCGTGTGTGTTTATATGTGAGTATGCCAGATTTCATGCGTGCCTGTGTGTGGTTGTATGTGTGTGTGTGTGGTGTGAATGCTACATGTGAACTTGTATCTATATTAGCAGTGTGCATTCTATGGCATGAGGCACTTGAGCAAAGTCAAGTCGTAGACTATGGAGCAAGAGGAGGCTACACATACTTTGTCCATCAGTATAACAGGGCATCTATGCTATATCACTGCCTTCATGCATTAACAATGTATCGTGGTTCATTGTTGGCCAACAATAAACTCATGTGCATGCACTATGAGTGAGACGGATAAAGATTTAACGAAGGAGGATATGGGCGAAGGGACTTTCACTTAGAGCCCGTTACCTTTCTAAGAGGCGTTACACCTCAGACTCAGAGGTCATGTGAGGTGTTTATTACTGCCATTCTGTTGATGATAGAGATGCTTCTTTCTTTTCACGTTGTTACAATATGGTGTTTCCTTAGGCGTGAAAGGCTGCTTTGAGTCTGGACAGAGTTGTAAAGACCTCCAATATGTGAGGTGTGCACGGCACATGTGAAAGCAGGAGAGGACGATGTTTTGAAAAAAAAGTAAAGCGGTGCTTTTTAAAGTCTGGAGAACATTGTGCTCCTCTGTATTAATTAGCAGGGAGGGAACCGGGTGTGGCGTGGAGAGAATTAGAGAGAGAGGGACAGTTTGTAACTAAGAAGTCCCTGCGGAACTGTGGGAGGCACATGATTGCAAAGCAATGGAATGGTTAGGGCAGAGAGGATTTTGGTCGTGCAAGAGCATGCTGCTGTGTGGCGGATTTACAGCCAGTGGCCGGAAGATGATAATGAACAAAAGATGCCCAAAGGTCTCATGATAAAACTTTGATATCTGCATATTTGGCTGGAATCAACATTCATTTCTCATCATGGATGTCTGAAGCTAAGTGAACAAAAACGTTCTGGGTATGGAAATGAATAAATGAGGAACTAAGACGCTGCCGGATCATGTGTGGATGAACTTTCTTTGAGGGGGCGGGAGGCGGGTGGGGGGATTAGAGGAGTACAGGATGATGATTTACTGTCAATGCATCTGGAGTCCCACATAGGGGTTGTTTAAGCTCCCCTATATGATTTCAATGGCAAAGCACTTTGAGAACATGCTCCCCAGGAGATAAGTAAATGAAATGCGTCGGGTCGTGATTGGAGGTGAATGGATGTTTCTCTTTTTTCCTTGTTAGCCTTTTCTTTGGTTTACTTTGTAGGGCTGGTTTCCCAATCGTCAGACAAGCAAGAGTCAAATTAAAAAGGCTTTCCACAACTTGCAACGAGAGGACATTCCAATTGAAAAAACAAAACAAAAACATTCCTATTGAAGCAAAGTGCAAGTTGATGGGGAGTCTGATTGTTAGGAGAATTTGAACAAATAGAAAACGCCAATTTGAATTGGAAAATGCCAACACACTGATCCACGGGTTCTGTTTTATTTTATTTTACTTTGTCAAGAAATTAAACATTTTGTTTTTACTTGAATTTTTCTTTATATTTATCTGCATCACAGCCACAGATAGTCACACAGGGCAGCAATGAGTTACAAGAGAAGGTTGCCGTAACATCTAATATTTGCACATGTTCTTCAGAGAGCAATGAGGTTTGCATTTTTAAGACGGAGCACAGCCTTTGTTCGAAACCACCTTAACCGATGTGTGTTTCAGTGGTTGGTCAGTTTTTATGGTGCTGGCTTGTGTATTTCAGGCCGATTGTCTGTCAGTGATCACATCTGTCCCCTGTGAGCTTTGCTGCTTCAAATCATTGGCAAGGGGGTTCATCAGCCAAACAGACATCAGCACAAAACAAGAGACAGATTTTATTGCTTTGTTTTGTTTTAATGGGACACAAGGCTTTGCCACAGCAATGTGTCTTTGACTTAATGCTTGAGTTTTTTCTTGACGGTATGTGACTTTGCTGAGTGTATGTCCGTCAACCTGAAGATAAATGTGGGGATCTAATGTTTAAGTGATGTTTTTCAGTAAAACTGGGCAATTTAATGACATGTTTGCCAAAACATCCCCGTTTGAATATTTGAGATGACCTCTTCATTTTGCCTCTGTTTGCCTGATGTTAGCTCTCTCCCAAACGGTAATAGTTGTGATTTTCTTTCCTGCAAATTTTTGTTGCATGTGTTATATATTGAGACCATCTTTTCAATTTGTGTTTGATATATTTTATGGGGTGACCAGACCCACAAAAGGGGTTTTCTAAGATTTAGAGATACTGTATTCCAAAGTGAAGAGAAGACAGAGGAGGAGGTATGAAGACATCAAGAAAAATGTGTCAATATTTTTATTGAGTTATTGTTGTCTTTTTGCGCTGCTAAAAGCTATGAATTTGTGTCATTTATACAAAAAAATAACATTACCTAGTTGTGATGTGTCACTTGAGTGTGCTGCTATTTTATAAACATGTGTATTATAATATAATTATTTTACTGCTTAAGAGATACATTCAGAAAAAAAAGAAGTAGATGGTGATAGAAGAACATGAAATTACTATTCGACTGGAAATGTTCTTTGTACAGTTTGACAGTTTGCTTAGATAGCATGACTCCTTTCCCCCTTCTTTTATCTATTTTGCTCTCCTTCAGTCACATTCTGCATCAGTGGTATTTTCCTATACCTCAGGATTACTGGACAAAAAAAAAACATGTACAAATCATTCACCGATACCTCTGCAGTTAGGTAGCCTGGAACCAAGGAGAAAAAGTACAGTGGGGGTGGGGAGGGGGCGAGCAACGACATATTAGCATTTTTGTGGAGGATTCCCACTGTTTTAGTGGGAAAACTACTTACTCAGTGAGATGGGAAACAGGAAATATGCAATGTTTCCACTTGGACTTAACCTATTGGAGGGCGGGCGCAGCAACATTTCTTAGGGGTGTTTATATCGTAGATGGTTCAAGCATGTTCATTTCTGTTCATCTTGGTGCTACATCTGACTTGTTGTGTGCGAGATAGGGAAAACAGCATAACTATGATGGCCAAAGTACAGTTCTTGCTTTATACAACCACAATCACTCTGAATGTCAGTAAATATGGATTCTGTATGTAAGAAAGATACGTTCTGGTCTGAAATATATGTGTGCGCACCATTGTAACTGCCACATAGTAATGGGTTGAGCTATGTCTGACCATAAATACTCTGATATCTGGAAGTTTCAATGGTGCAGATTTCCCTTTGAGTTGCCCCGCCCCCACTATAACTCATATCATGTACCTCAAATGTCTGTTGCACAACCTCTGTTCAATAAACTTCTGCTTTAAAGGGTGTCACACCACATCAGCTCACTATTTCCCACGCCTGTGCTCCTTTTAAGCGGTGTGTCTAATTGTTTCATGATCAATAGACTAGTTTATGTGTGAGTCAGCAATGATACGGTAGAGCAAAGTTCAGCTGCACTTAATCATTTGAAAGCTACACAATGGAGTGATTGACAAACGTGGGACAATATGAGTTCCCCTGGCCAGATTATAAGGAAGACCAATTATAAACATTCCCTGCAAATGTGTACACACAAGAAAAATGGGATTGATATTTCAGCTCAGTCCAATAAATCTGCCTGGCAGCAAAAGTTAAGGAAAAGTACTGGTAAGAGAAAGGGTTCTTGACCTCTGATCACAGCGGTCTAACGTCCCTCAAGTGAACTTAGGAATGGAAATGTGAAGGGAACTTATGGACAATGATATTAATAGAAAACTACATTCTGCATAATCAGTCCAAAAAATAAAGCTGGCTGTTGGCCTCCTGCTGCACCCCTTGTTCATTGGGGCACATCATAGATGAATGCATGGTTTTGGTAGTATGGTGACACATGCATTACTGTATGTAGCAGTGAGATTGAAGGATGGTTAGAATTTAGATCCCCAAGTAGGCTTGACCAGATAAAAAAGCGTGTGGCGAAATGTCACAAATAAAACCAGGGACCAGGGCTAGTGTTATATGTATGCCATCTAGTGGTGACATTTTTTAATGTATTCATTTATTTATTTTTATCGTGAGCAACAGACTTACTGGAAAAGAAAAAAAGCATGTGTTTAATAACTTGAAATTGATGTAGGCTAAAGAAATATACTTCTGACAGACATCAAGACTAAATTTGTTGATTTTTCTTAGATTTGAGTTGGGCTTCTGTAAACTGGTGCAGTGAGAGTGATATGCTATATCTGTTAATTGATCACAGGTTTGTATGCTTGGATTTAGTTCAAATTTGCGCTAATAGTGCCTTGATGTCTGCCTTACACCTCAAAGCAATATGAATGTCAAAATGTGTATTTTTTGTAAAACTAGAGCCTATGGTTTTCAAATACAAAATTGTCATAGGCAACATTTCACAGAGATATCTTTTTAAGAGAAAGTTACTTTTACTGAAGGTTATATATGATGGTGTGTTGGCACAATTCAGGCCATCATTATAGTTAAGAAACTTTTGGAGTTATGTCAAAAAGTAAAATTTTAATATGTATCTCATATAACAAAGTTTAGACACTCCACTATAATATTCATTCCAACTTCCATATCTTTATTTATATCTTTATACAGGCAAGACTGACTCCAAACTAAGACACTTCATGTTGGTTTTAAAGCCCTTTGAGGTCCAAGCCATTTTTCAGCAAGTAAATCATGTTAACACATCTCTTTATCATGTTAATTACATCTCTTTGTTCAGGACAAACTTGGCCCTCACAATATGTACCCTACAGTGGTCCCATATAAATGTATGGATCAAAATAAATACAAAAGAAAAACAAAGATGGAAATTGAATCTCAGATATGTATTAAAATCACACATAACACACTAGTTAACAAGAGTTTTGGCTTTTGTATTGTGTTCTTCTAGGCCTGGATCAGGATAAAATAAACCTTTTAGCCAACACAGATCAAAATGTATTCACATTACAGAAGCCAAATAAAAGATGTTAAACAGAATAACAATCACAATACTATCCAAGTGTGCAGCATTGTTTATTACATTCATGATGTTTATTACATTCATGTTGTATTAATATGTATTCATTTTCTGTTTTTTAGGATGAGGTGGATGTCATCGTATAGTATGTCAAAAGTCATAAATAAGTCATAGTTTAGCATGTAAAAAAGTTACAAAAAGGTCAAAGTATAGTATTTAGAAAAAATCATAGTATAGTATGTCCAAAAAAGTCATAAAAGGTCATACAATAGCATGTCAAAAATGTCATAAAAGGTAATGTATATTCTGTAAAAAAAAAAAGTCAATAAAAGTAATAGTATCATTTATCGCAAAAAAGTCATAAAATAGTCAAAGTATGGTATGTCAAAAAAGTCATTAAAATATCATATAACAATGTGTTTAAAAAAGTCTTAGTATAGCCCATTGAAAAAAACTCAAACATAAGTAATAGTATAGCATTTCGAAAAAAGTCATAAAGAATTCATAGTATATTATTTCTCAAAAGGTAATAAAAAAAGTCATATATCATATATAACAAAATATATAACATAGTGATAGAAGATAATGTTGAAAAAAGTCATAAAAAGTCCAAGTATTGTATGTCAAAGAAAGTCATAAAAAAGTCATACAATAATAGCATGTCGAAAAAAATAAACGCAAAATTAATAATATAGTATTTCAAAGAAAGTCATAAAAAAGATATAGTATAGCATGTCAAGAAAAGTCATAGTATGGTATGGCAAAATGAAATCACAAATAAGTCAAAGTATGTGTAAAAAATGAATTAAAGAAGTTATGGTATAGCTTGTCAAAAAAACATAGTATAGCATGACTACAGATCAGAGAATGCAAAAAAATAAAATAAACAGTCACAGTATAGAGACTAGAAAAATGTCATAGTATAGTACAACAAAAATAAGTCATAGTATAGTGTGTCTAATAAAATCATATCACAGGATGTCTAATAAGGTTATTGAAATATCATAGTGTAATATGTTGAAAAATTCACAGTATAGTGCATCTAAAAAGTTCATAAAAAAGTCATGATATAGAATGTCGTAAAAAGTCATAAAATGGTCAAAGTTTATTATGTAAAAAAGTGTGTTGTATAGTATGTAAAAAACAGTCCTAGAAAAAGTCAGATTATATCATGTCAAAAAAAGTAAAAGTAAAGTATTTTTGAAAAAAGTCATGAAACTCACAGTATAGTATGTAAAAAAACAACTAAGAAAGTCATATTATAGCATGTCGAAAAATATCATAGTAAAGAATGTCGGCCAAAGCCATAGAAAAATGAAAGAAAAAAGTAATTAAAAAGTAATAATACAACATGTCGAAAAAAGTAATGTAAAAAGTCATAGGGTGTATGTTGAAAAAATGTATAAAAAAACATCAAAGTATAGTACAGCGAAAAATGTCATTGTAGAGCAACAATGTCATATAAAATTCATAGTATAACAATTTGAAAATAGTCATAGTAAAGTATGTCGAAAAAGTCATGAAAAAAGCCATAGTGTAGTACGTCGAAAATGTGTTAAAAATCATACGATTATAAGGCATGAAGAGTAATTTACTGCATTTACAAAGTCATAAAAAAGTGAAAGAATAGTATGTCGAAAAAGTCATTAAAAACAAGTCATAGTGTAACATTTTGAAATTAGTTGTAATATGAAGCATGTTAGTATTTTGAAAAAAGGTTAAAAAATAAGTAAAACCATAGTATGTCATAAAAAAGTCATTATGTACTAAATAAGTCAAAAAAAGTCATAGTTTATTTCGTTGAAATAAGTCAGGAAAAATTCATAGTATAGTATGTGGAAATAAATCATGGTATAGTATGTGGAAAAAAGTCATAAGAAAGTAATTGTTTAGTATGTCGAAAAAAGACATAAAAAATCATAATATAGTAATGTAAAAAAAGTCATAACACAATCATAGTATAGTTACTTGGAAAAAGGTCATACAAAAGTCACACTATATTCAAAAAAGGTATACAAAATGAAAAGTATTGTCTGTTCAAAAAAAGTTATACAAAAGTTATAGTATAGTATGTCACAATAAGTCAAAGTATAGCAAAGTATTATTTGTTGAAAAAGTCATAACATTGTCATAGTATAGCATGATGAAAATAGTCATAGTATTACATGTTGAAAAAAATCATAGTAAAACATGTCTAAAAAAGTCAGAAAAGTGTTCCGTGTTGAAAAAAGTAATAATATATTTTATAGTGTAGTTGGTCGAAAAAGTCATAGTATAGTATGTTGAAAGAACGGTGTAAAAATGTCATTGTATAGCATGTCGAAAAAATCATAAAAAAGTCAGTGTACTATGTCAAAGAAATTGTGAAATAACTTATGTTTAGTGTGTCAAAAAGTCATACAAAAGTCATAATATAGTATGTAAAAACAAGTCATAAGACAATCATACCAGAGCATGTGTTAAACATCATGTCATAGTTTAGTATATCGAAAAAAAGTCATAGTATAGTGATTCGAAAAAAGTTCTACAAAAGCCATGGTATAGTAAGTTGATAAAAATCTTAAAAAGGTTACTGTTTAGTATGTCAGAAACAGTCATAAAAAAGAACGTTAAAAGTAGTCATAACACAATCATAGTATAGCCTGTTCAGAAAAACAATAGTTTAGTAAGTCGAAAAATCTCATCCAAAAGTCATGGTATAGTAGGTTTAAAGAAAGTCCTATAAAACTCATAGTATAGTATGTCGGAAAAGGTCAGAAAATAGTATGTCAGAAAAAATCATAAAAAATTACAATTATAGTATGAAGAAAAAAGTCATAGTATAGTATTTAAAAAAAAGTTATACAAAAATAAAAGTATAGTATGTTGAAAAAAGTCATAGTGCGTCAAAAAAGGGATAGTAAAGTATGTTGAAAAAGTCTTAAAGTCGAGAGTATTAGAGTATTTGGAAATCAGTCATTAAATAGTCAAAGAATAGTTAGTTCAAAAAACTCACCGGATAGTGTGTCTAACAAAGTCACAGTATAGCATTTTTTTTAAAGTTCTAAAATGTCATAGTATAGAATGTCGAATTTAGTAAGTTATAAAAAATCATCCAAAAGTCATTGTATAGCATATAGAAATCTTAAAAATGTTGAAAAAGTCATAAATAAGTCATAGTATTGCATGTAAAAAAAAGTCATAGTATTCTCTGTGAAAAAAAAATACACAGTATTATATGTCATGTTATTAAGAGTATATATTGGTGATGGTTTAAAATAGGTGCGTCGTAAAAAATTGAGATGGTTCTGCTGGTGATTGGGGATTTTGGAAGTTTCAAATATAGTTTTCGAGATTTGATCCCAGTCCAGAAGAACATTCTCCATCACGTGTTCGAGGTCTTTGGTCCAGACCCATTCATACACAGAGGTTTGTAAGAAGATACAGAAAAGAATGAGTGCCGTTTTGATAATCCTTTTGTTTGGCTTTTTGTATTCCAGATATAATGTAGATGATGTGATCCCAAAGGTTCATGGTACCCCATATACTTTTAGTAATGATATTAGCTGTAGGTATAGAAACAATTATGACCCAGGTAAGTTGTAGTTAATACGTACAGTATATCATTAAATGACCTCAGACCCTTAAATGACCCTTAAAGATACCTGCTAGTTTATGTACCTTTTTGCTTGGCCATGTTGTAGGTGAAAAATGGGACCCCACCGGTAAGTAATAAACAATTATAAAATATTGGGGTGTCAAGATGCCATTTGAGATTTGTTTTGGTCTCCTTTTCGGCAATGGGGATAATACAAATGATATGATTGGGGCAGGGAGTTTAGATTCTTTAAGCAAAATATTAGAATAAACCAGGTCCTCTAACCTGTGAGGTGAGGCAAGATTTTTTTCAATTGGTTTCAAAGATACTGATGCATCTGGATTCAACCAGATTGAGAGTGGGCTCAAAAAAAAGACCAAAAATAATATTTAATGTTTTGCACTGAATCAATTGGATGTCTGTCGTTTTGTAGCTTCTTTTGTAGGATTTTGTATGAATGATTTGCTTGGAGAGAAAATCAGGATGGATAGAATATCTTGAAGAACTTTTGAAATACAATTGTGAAACAAACGTCCTATAACTCCAAAGTTTTTAGGATGTAAATTCTCCAAAATAAGAGGATACAAAAACTTGCAGCAGATATGCTAAATCGCCTCAAGTGTTACATTTAGCAACAATAAAAGATAAGTAGTTATTTTATTTTATTTTGTCGCATCTGCCTTTACATGCAACACAACTGACAGTTAACGTGAACATCCGACAACAATAATACACTTTTATAGTTTTGTTATATTTATAGTAGGAATTGTGTGTAATACAGACTAATTCAAACTAGATCATTTTCTCCATTACGGTAGGTAGCATCTAAAAGTTGGCATTGCAGTCAACCAAATAATGCAAAAAAGAATATGAAGCGACACTGGAGAGTCTGTTCCATAGTTCCCACAGACTGAGTACCCAAAGACCCACCTGCAACTGTCTATAAAATGAAACAAAATGAATAAAGTCATCAGAATTTTGAGTTGCATTCATTTAAAGTTGAACTACTTTACACACATTCAAACCAATGTTGGTGTAGGAATGAAAAAGGGGATATTGCACTGCTAAAACTTTTCATTTTAATTCAATGTATTTTGTTATTTATCGATTAATAATTGTATTAAAATTAATTATAAAAGTGTGTTTCTAGAAAAACACTAAATTCCCTGTTTTTTGTGACAACGGGCTCTTTTTTTGTTTTGTTTTATGCTATATGTTTATGTTATGTATTACGCCCTCGCGGGGGGTTCTGGTGTTAGATTACCTCTCCACGCGCGAGACAAGTACTCTATGGTAGTCGTGTTCAAGGCAGGTTTTTATAACTACCACACAGTCAATGTGATATTATACAACTATAGTCTGAAGCATGAAAGCGCTTAGATTTGGACTGAGCCTTATTCGACAGTAAGTGCATCTGACATTCATACTCAACGTGTTTATGATAAATGCCATTTGTTGGGCTTCGAGTAGGACTGCTTCTGCTCCTATTAATAGTCTCTCCTTCGACCTTTTACTGTTACCAAAGTTAGTTTTTGATAAAGTGATTATCTATGTATGATATGTATTAATATATGTGGAAATGTTTATATTTGGGACATTTTAGCTGACATGTGAAACTTCTTCGTGTCGCCTAGCAAGTCAGTACATTACTTTAAAACGTTGACTAAGTTACAACGGTAAACGACCAACAAGTCGTGATCCTATCACGCCAACTCCATGAAACAGCTTCACCTTTTCCGTTCTTACCTTTCACAATAAAAGCCCTAGACAAACGCCGCATGCATCGCTGCTTACCAAAGGGAACCTAAATTCATTCGGTGCATGTTGCTAAGAGGCAATTCAACACTAGAAATATATGGTTTAGAAATCGGGTTTAATATGATAATACTTTGTATATATAAAAAAAAATAATAATAAATAATAATAATAATAATAATAATAATAATAATAGAAACACTAATCAGAATTATAATCATACAAATTAAATCCACTTTTCATCATAGTTTTTTTATTTTATATTATTTATTTAAATTTATTTTATTTTATACATTTATACTAAATGAAACATTTCTTTCAAATGGTTGCGCATGTCAAGATAAATTATGCCAGTAAAACCTGAATCCATAAAAAATTGAAAATAAATTTAGATTAAATAAATTAGCAGACTGAGATTGGTTCCAGCTTCTCCAGTACAAGGATTCGCTGCTTTTCTCTTTGTTATATACAAATTAAATATCTTTGGATTTGGGACTGTTTGTCAGAGAAAACAAGCAATTTGAAGACTTTGAGTTATTTTGGTCTCTGGGGAATCTTGAAAGGCATTTTCACTATTTTCTGATGTTTTACCGACTCAGAGATTAAATAATCAAACAAAAAAATGATTGATTGATTAATTGATGTCTAGTTGACACTGTCACAGCAACTGTCAGAAAAAAGGCCCCTCCTTTAAGGGCCCATGCCAGAGAGCTTGAGCATGCAACAACAGGAGCCATGTTTGATCATCTGCCCTTCTTAAAGGTGCTTGAATAAAGCATTATGCAGGGGAAATAAATCCATGTCTTTATATGGTAAAAAGCATAAAATGTATGATGGTCTAACAGTAGCTTCTATGAGCTTCTTTACCTAATCTGTTAATGATAATAGCTTCTGTACGTCGGCATTAATTAATGATTTATTTTCTGTAGTGGGGAAACGCAGTACAATAAAGAAGGCCTGCTACAAGGTAGAGTACAATTGAAGATATACTATCCTGTGTTTCCTCTGTGTCTTACTCTCCTCTCTCCGTCTTTCTCCACACAGGCCAGGCTATAGATTCTTCTCTGTCTGATATTGGGCTGCAGCAGGCTGAGGCAGCAGGCTGTTACCTTAAAGATGTTGAGTTCAGCAACGTGTTTGTCAGTGATATGCTGCGGGCCAAGCAGGTACGATGCTTTAGTTTTACAGTAGGAGCTCGCTATGAATCTTGATTTGAAAAATGAATTTGAAAACACTGCAGGATGTATTTATTTTTACTTTTTGATTAGATGTAATAGAGGATTTCTACAATATTATACTGCATTAGACCACACTGTTTCTCACTTTGTGATATGTGTTCCTGTGCACAATATTTATCTTAGCATGGTAGTTAGTAGTGTCAAGAGTACAGACCATACAACACACTAACCGATGTCATGTCTTCAAGTCAAGGAACTCACATCTGGGGAAAAAAATAAAACTTTATAAAACTGCCCTTCTTCTCTGTAGAGAGATAATGACAGTATGGCACAGTATATTAGGCTGTGATGAGATGATGATGATGATGTGTATTGTTTCTTTCAGACTGCTGAAACAATAATGAAACACAACCGTAGTTGTTCTGGTCTACAAATGGTGTGTGACCCTTTACTTAAAGAGAAAGTGAGTGGCATTTCTTTTGTATGATTTTACAACAAAAACATTTTCTTCAGCTATGTATATTGATTTAGTAATAGATTAACCTGAGTCATCCAGTCAAGGACTTGTTATTTTTCAGAGCTTTGGGATAGCAGAGGGGCGGCGGGTGCAGGAAGTGAGAGAGATGGCCAAGGCCGCCGGTCAGTCGTTTCCAGACTTCACCCCTCCAAAGGGGGAGACTCAGGAGCAGGTGAGGCTGGGGTTGGCTGTTGTATAAGGGTTGAGTATCTGTTTCTCTGTTATTTCATCATTTATACAGGTATTATTTATTTCTCTGTCAGTTTGAAAATAAAACATACTGCTCAATAGCAGTCATTCTGTATGTATATACAGGAAACTGATTTTAATGTGTTTTTTTGACACATCTCTGGTTAGACAAGGACCACAGACGAATAGGTTTGGATTATTTTTCCAATGTGATTGTTTCAATGCTTTTAAATGTGTGTAAATTTGTGTGTGTATATATATATGGGAAATAATTATTTGATCCCTTGCCAATTTTGTAAGTTTGCCCACTGACAAAGAAATAAACAATCTATAATTGTTATGGTAGGTTTATTTTAACATTGAGAGACAGAATATCAAAAAAAAATAATCCAGAAAATCACATTATATAAAAATTATAAATTGATTTGCATTTGATCGAGTGAATTAAGTATTTGATCCCCTAACAAAACATGACTCAGTACTTGGTGGAGAACCGTTGTTGGCAAGCACAGAGGTCAGACGCTTCTTGTAGTTGGTCACCAGGTTTGCGCACATCTCAGGAGGGATTTTGGTCCACTCCTCTTTGCAGATCTTCTCCAAATCCTGAAGGTTTCGAGGCTGTCGCTTGGCAACTCTAAACTTCAGCTCCCTCCACAGATTTTCTATGGGATTAAGGTCCGGAGACTGGCTAGGCCACTCCATGACCTTAATGTGCTTCTTCTTGAGCCACTCCTTTGTTGCCTTGGCCATATGTTTTGGGTCATTGTCGTGCTGGAAGACCCATCCACAACCCATTTTCAGTGTCCTGGCTGAGGTAAGGAGGTTGTCGCCCAAGATTTCACGGTACATGGCCCCGTCCATCCTCCCCTCGATGCCGTGAAGTCGTCCTGTCCCCTTAGCAGAGAAACACCCCCAAAGCATAATGTTTCCACCTCCATGCTTGACGGTGGGGATGGTGTTCTTGGGGTTATAATCAGCATTTCTCTTCCTCCAAACACGGCGAGTTGAGTTGATGCCAAATAGCTCGATTTTGGTCTCATCTGACCACATTACCTTCTCCCAAGCCTTCTCTGAATCATTCAGGTGTTCATTGGCAGACTTCAGACGGGCCTGTACATCTTGCGGGCGCTGCAGGATTTTAATCCATTACGGCGTAGTGCGTCACCAATGGTTTTCTTGGTGACTGTGGTCCCAGCTGTCTTGAGATCATTAACAAGTTCCTCCCATGTAGTTCTGGGCTGATCCCTAACCGTTCTCATGATCATCGATACCCCACGAGGCGAGATCTTGCGTGGAGCCCCAGACCGAGGGCGATTGATGGTCATTTTGTGTTTCTTCCATTTCCGAATAATCGCACCAACAGTTGTCTCCTTCTCACCAAGCTGCTTTCCGATGGTCTTGTAGCCCATTCCAGCCTTGTGCAGGTCTACAATCTTTTCCCTGACATCCTTAGACAGCTCTTTGGTCTTGCCCATGGTGGAGAAGTTGGAATCTGATTGATTGATTCTGTGGACAGGTGTCTTTCATACAGGTAACGAGTTGAGATTCAGAGTACTTTCTTAAAGTGAAAGGACTAATCTAACCGGTATGTGGGAGCCAGAATTCTTGCTGGTTGGTAGGGGCTCAAATACTTATTTCACTCAATCAAATGCAAATCAATTCATAACTTTTATATAATGTGATTTTCTGGATTAATTTCTTTATATTCTGTCTCTCACTGTTAAAATAAACCTACCATAGCAATTATAGATTGTTAATTTCTTTGTCAGTGGGCAAACTTACAAAATCGGCAAGGGATCAAATAATTATTTCCCCCACTGTATATATATATAAATATATAAATATACAATGATACAATGTACACACACAACCACTAGGTGGCAGGAGACACTCATCTCCTCTGTCAAATCACTTTCTCGGCTGTAACGTGCCATCTCAGGGCCTCTTTGCATCCACATGATTGTACATCTTTTGTATCTGCCAGAGCCCCTTTGTGTGCAAGTCATGGGGATCAAAGTACATGTGATCACTGTCAAACAACTGCAGAGTGTTCGTCACTGCTCCCGTTTAAAAAGTCACTACTTAGCTTTGTGTTATTTGAGTTCAAGGCTGTGTGGGAGGACAGTGCGAGGGGGCGTCAGAAGGAGGGATGTTCTATTGCAGAAATACTTCATGCAGGCTTCATCCATTAGATCTTGGCTTGGACCTTAACTCTGGTCCATCCCAGTACGTGACCAGCACATCATGATGATGATGATGCAGATTAACAAAAGATGGATTTGACGTAAGCAGTAAGAGCCCCAATCAGTGTCGGCTACATGCCTCCCTCCCAGCTTTCCTTGACGAGTTACAAGTTGTTGAATCAGGATGACACTGAAAAGTGTGCCTGTGTGCTTTTTGTTGGAAAGGTTGTACATATGTTGTCTTGAATATAACAACCTTCAACTGATCCCTTACAGTTGCAGGTTGTCACATTTCCATGACATATGATGTTTGTGAAGAAAGAAAATGCAAGAAAAGTGTGGCACAGTTCATGACAGATTTTTCTTTTGTTCAGGTCAAAGAGCGAGTCAAAGAGTTTTGGGAGAAAATTCTCCAGCAAATTGGGGCCGAACACTGGCACACCAGAGGGGAGGATGAGACGACCTTATCTGCTTCATCAGAAACATCTCCTGTGGAGGGGAAGGCAGACGATGGGGTCAGGGGAGTCCCGGTCCACGCTTTGGTCGTCACCCACGGGGCCTACATGTGCGTGGCTCTGCGTTTCTTTGTGGAAGAGTTACATTGCTCCTTGCCTCCGGGTTCTGACAAAGCACACATGTTCGCTTTAAGTCCTAACACAGGAATGTGTCGGTTTTTACTTACCATGAGGAAAGAGGACGACAAGTTCGAATTAGTAGGGATGCGCTGTGTGTTCGTCCACAGAGGGGACCATGTTAAAAAATAGGAGCTTAAATGAAAAGAGGGTTTTGAGAAAAGTAAGAGACAACTGAGTGACGGTGGAGGAGGAAAGTGACACGTTTAGTGTGGAAAAGCTCCAGAGACTCAACACTGAGAGTTAAGAATTGATCTAGTTGTTTGAAACAAGCTTGTTTTTTAAATGTAATTAAGAAAAAAAAATCTAAGGTCAAGTATTCAAGTGCTATTGATTGTATATTTTACCGGAAGCAGTATCCTAAAACCACATTATATTATACTTGAATTAATTGAATTCAGAAATGTAGTTTAAAGTCACCAATATTTGAAACAGTGGTCCACAACAAAATGTGATTTTCAGGGTATAAAATGCTGAATCATCGAGCTGAGCACCTTTTGTTGCAGGGCAGTGTCATCATTTGTCTGGCTGTTCATTACTGTAAATGTGGGCAGGTTGCTGCGCTAATGAGTCCATGTTTCTATATTAAGCCTCCGGAAGTTCATAGATCCTACGTAAGAACACAAAATAAACCGCAACAGTGTTGACTTTTGGCAAATCAGTGACTTTTTCATTGTTGGGAATTAACACTTGGATCGACAAGGGCAGATGAATAGAGAAACAGTGCATTCATGCTGTGTGTTGTACTGTAGCATGTGGTTTCTCTACTTTTCACGTTGTCTCTGTGATCCTGTAATTAAAAAAACACTAGGAATGCTGTCAGACTTGCGCATGTTAGTATATTTATTAAGTAAGAAAATGTAGCTGTTACTTGTTTCTGTATCATAGTACGGTATCTGTGGAAACTTGCAAAAAGCGATTAAAGATCTTTTCCAAATAAAACTTCCTAAAAAAACACATACAGTCTACACTGGTTATCATTTGTTCATCATTGCACAATATAAATCTTTGATTTCCAATTTTGATTTATAAACATATCCTAACCTAGGACATTTCCATAAGTAAGTATGTGCTTTCATTTGTTCTACATTTGTTCGATATGCATTACTTCTTTTGAACATGATTTGTCCAGGTCTAATATTTGACAGTTACATAACCAATTGGCTGTGTGCATAACAACCATGTGATTTTTGTTGCCTTTCCTTGGGAAACAATTGGTTAGTGCGCAAAAGAATGTGCAGCAATGCTAACTTGTTCTAGTAGGTTTCATGCAGGTGTCATAATGTTTGGGGCCAGGAACATTTTGAATGTTCGAGTAAATCCTTAGTGACTGGTCACTGGACAAGTGGAGAGTTATTAACACATTCAGACCCACATTCATTCAAAGTTCCTGTTTTTCTTCAATATGCAAGGTTTTGCTAGAAAGTAAGTAACTTTTTATTAGTGATCTGTTGATCCTGGAAGCAACAACTTTGTATAGACAAATAAGAAAGACAATCCACAGAGTAGTTACCATTTATTTTTTCACATAAGAAATAACACAACATGAAATGTATAAATAATAAAACAGTATAAGCTAAGAAGGAAGTCATTTAACACATTTCAATAAATAAATACATTTTCTTCGCTGTGACTATTGGTGTCCGGCACCTGACTTAATTTGATTCTGTTCATTTCTTATATGTTCAGAAATAGCAGATGATTCTTATTTTTCAGTATGCGCTGGTCTATTTTTGACTAGTTTGTACACTCCTTGTATGAAGCTTTACTTTATAAACAAATGTATGTATAAATATTCATAATTACTTACAGATTACACATTTTCACATATGCAAAACAAACATTGCCACATCTGACCCGAGGTTTAAATTTTAACTGACGGCAGAGGTCAGCAGGACACTGGACCAAACTTGCTGCATGTTGCCAAACTTATCCATCATCTGCTATTCAAACAAAAGATCTGAACAAGCTGCTGTGATGTAATGTGGTACATTACCAAGCGTAAGAGTACCATAAAAACAAATTTTGAAAATTCAATGATTTTATTAAATGCTATCTCTTTTTTTCAGAAGTTGTAAAATATATAATGCTTTCCTGTTTACAAACCACCCTCCAGTGTCAGTTTGATTGTACCAGCCCTTTGCAAGTCATTCTGTGACTCCCACTGATTCTGCAGTCCAGGGGAAGCATCTACTCCCACTATGCATGCAGTCACAAATAAAGTGACTTTTCAGACAAACAAAAATAATTGCGGCCCCTTCTGACTTTTTACTTATTAAACTCAAGTTCAGTATCTTAGTCTTGTTCTGCTCGGTCTGCAATATTAGTCTTGACAGGACTAACAGGCCCGTTGGGCTGTAAGACCCGCAGGGGGTCATCACACGAGGTGATGGTCTCCTTGGACACGGCGCCGGCCTGGTCCCGATCGGGCTGCCGGTGATCTGCATCCTTGTGATCCATGGCAGAATGAGAGGGATGTGTCTGTGATCTTAATGGATCAGAGGGGTTCACCTCCTCACTCCTCCTCTGTCTCTTTACCAAGGGACCCAGGAACCTCTCCACCAGGGCTGAGGAGGGTTCAGGTGGCTCCTGGTGGTGAGCAACTGGCAGCTCAGCTCCAATCAGTTTGAGCAGCCAGCCCCCACTTCCAGAGTATAACACATCATGGTGGTTCGCCACATCTAACCAAAGGCGCTGGAAGAGACAATCTTCTGTGTCCTTTTGCCTCTGGTGGGTAGAGAAAAAGCAGACAAGTACAAAATGTTACTGTTTCCACTAAAGTCATTTTCTGGACTTAACTCAAATTAAGTGCATTTGAAAATACTCACAGAGTTGTACAGCTCTCCCTTTGAGTCCATACAGAGGAACCATTTTTTTCTCAGATCAAATATTAACACAAAGTTGCTTGTAGCTGTTCTTACTGGCAAAATAACTGTAAGAAAACAGGTTTAAACATGCCATCCTTAGTTATAAATTACTTATATGACTTAAAAATTTGTATACACTGCATATTAAGAATATGTTGAGCATTTCTTGCTACCAGAAGTATTGTTTGTTGTTTAGATGACATGCAAAATATATGCGTTGGACATCATTACAACATATATTTGTACGTTTATCCAGTAAAAATGTATTTCCAAACTTGTATCATGTATGTTTGATTGTTATTTAGGATATATATACATAAAGCAGGCGATTGCCCTCTGAGATATGATATAAAGTAAGCTAGATAAATAAATAGTTGCATTTAGTTTTTGTATGGATAAAGGGAGACTTACCCAGAAAGTTTCTGTTTATGCCTTTTTTCATTGATCCACTCAGTTCCAAGTAGAACCGACTTGTACCAGCTGATGTATCCACATGTGCTCCTGTCTTGAAGCTGCTCTGCTGACGTTGTAAACGGTGCTCTGGGTCCCGGAGCCTCGGTGTACAATCCACCGGTACAGACACATGAACAGCAATCAGGATGAGCGAGAAGAAAGCCGGTAGCATGATCGATGGGGATGCCGTGCTCTCTTTACTCTTAGCAGGACAAATGTGCAGGTTGGTGTGTGAGCAGCTACTGGAGGAGGAGAAAGTCCAACAGGTCTATTTAAACAGAGGGTCGATTAACTGGCTAACTCATTTACCAAAATGACTTAAAGCCTACCTTTTCCATAGTTAGGAGTTGTCTATGTAGAATTCCTGCAGGCTCAAGCTGGTAAAATACTATTTTATCTGTGAAAGAGAACATTAATTTATCACTTTTAAGGGAAACATCTTTGTGGGAATATTCTGCCATAGGTGGAAGCATTTAATTTATTCTTTATTCAAATCTTCAAAAAATACAACATAAAGATTAAAGTTGGAACTCCAGAGGCTGACGAGAGAGGATGAAGATGTGAAAAGATGATGGAGACAGTGATTCAACTTTACTCTTGTCTCTAATCAGGAAAAATAAGGTAAGAATTACATGCTTTCCAAACTACTTATATACTCTTTATTGTTTGACTTGAAGTCTGTTTGAATCAGACTTTGAACGTTTTTAACAATATCTCTTCTGGTCAAAGTAACATTACAAGGAGAGTTGGGGTTATGGCACAGCAAATCTTGTATTATATGAACAACCCTGATAATGACCACAGGCCAAAATCAATAAATCATACCTTTTCAACTTAAGTACAAATTACTGATGCATCTCTTGTTACCTTGCTTGTTAATTAAATGTACACTTCTTCCACCTCTCACTTCCTTACATCAGAGTGTATATTTCGTAGAGCTTTGTAGCACCATCATGGTGTTTTTTATATTTTTACCTCATTATAATTGTTTGGGGAAAATTCTTCCTCATGATTGCTTCTTTCAGTAAGTTTTAATTGAATGTATTCTTAAGGTTTTTTTGCTCAAGAAAAGTTGACATTTTAAAATTGTATTTACAATCTGAACAGTAAGTCAGGTTTATTTAGAGGAACTGATCAGTGGCATGACTATACACTTTTGGCTGACTGGAAAAAATTTACACCAAAGAGAAAGGTTCATGGTAGTACTCAGGAGTGCAGTGTCAATATTTTGGTTATTGATTAGGAGAATAAACAGTAACGGCAACATAGAGTATCAATTTTTTTTTTCCATGTTTGTTATTTCAAAATCATGTCTTGAAACTTTCCTGGAAGGAACTACGTAACTGAGTTCTAATAATAGCTGAAATAGAGATGAACGTCTGAGTTATTTTTAGTTTGCTGTGTTGAGTTGCAAAAGCAGTTGTTCATTTTCAGAGAAACTTCCTCGAGAGAACAGCTTCATTCGTATTCTTCCTCGTAGACAATTTTGACATTTTTGTACATTAGCTGACCTGCTGAGCACTGACTAAAAGAATATACATGATGTTAATTTAGCAAATAATTAAAATCAATGTATTGGAAGTGTACTAATTGAACACATAATTGTGTCCTGGAAACTTACAATGAAACTCCAGGAAATAACACCATTAAATAAAGTGCACTAATTTCTTTTTCAGTTTCAGTTCATTTTCATACATTTGCTTTATCGTCCCTCAAAATGTAACCCTTCACCAGAAGAGGGCGCCACATACTCACTCATGGTTATTCATTGACCATGACTTTGGCTTGAGGTTTAACATTATCACAGGCATTCACAGCTTCTTCCCTAGTACCTCTAATAATCTGTGTTTAAGCCTCAAGAAGCACAATGAAGCAAACACACATCTTTAACGCACTCCATCACAACAGCTTTTACAAAACGTCTTTTATTATCATCTCAGGAATACAGTTGACTGCTGTGCACAGCACATACGTACAAAAATAAAAGGAAAACCATTTGTAATATAGTATTTTACTTACTCATCATCATATTTTTTTCAGAAACAAATGATTGGAGAAGTCTGTTGTCTCAAACTAATTTACAATCATTTCAATAATCGGAACTAAGGCAGAAGGTGAGGTATATGTTAAAAAAGAGGAGGGAGACTCAGA
Source organism: Anoplopoma fimbria (assembly GCF_027596085.1). NCBI lineage: Eukaryota > Metazoa > Chordata > Actinopteri > Perciformes > Anoplopomatidae > Anoplopoma > Anoplopoma fimbria. The sequence goes on from NC_072467.1 coordinate 10,637,986, forward strand.
GGAAGCACTCTCCCCTCAGTGCAGGAATAGAAAACTGAGAGAGAAACACAAAGGCTGCCGGCACACAGGGACACACATACACACACACACACACACACACACACACACACACACACACACACACACACACACACACACACACACACACACACACACACACACACACACACACACACACACACACACACACACACACAAGTCTGATCCCAGATCCTCCCACAGACCTCCAGTTCCCTGTGAACCAACACATTTTAAAACCAGCTGAACAGGTATGAAAAGCACAATGGCACCATACTCTATATGCATAATGCAGAATTAAGGAAGTACGTGTTAATGTTGAAAGGGGGTATACCATTAACTACCCTCTCTCAGTTACTTCTATATCGTACAACCTTTTCTGCATCATCATGCAAAAGTTGCAGGACTTGTGACAGAATAACATTTCTCAAGCTTTGAAAATCTGACACCAAGCTGAGTTTTAGCGTACACAACTTATCAAGTGTCCCTTACTACTTGAGGAGCCATTGTTACTTTACAATTCCCATTCAACTCATCGCTTGTTGTGCTGACAGTGTCCTCTGAAACATACCATAATAAATCATAAATGACATCCAGTAATAGTCACAATTCGGTCATCAAAAACAAGTGATTGTGATCTTGCATGTGAGCTTGTTTTGATGAAAGCTTAGCAAGGGAAAACAGCATATATCCCTGCTCGGTAAATATTACTCCACAAAAATAAAAATGCACCTTTTTTTTAATATTTTGACAAATTAGTCAAAATACTTCTCCAGCCAAATCCTCACCGACACAAAATCAGTCCAGAAAACAAAAAAAATCTGATCAAAGTGATGTAATAAATAAAGGCTTATAAGTCACAATAAGTAAAAAGATGCTCATGGCAAAATCCCCCCAAACACAATTATCAGATGTCAATACTCAAAAACATTAAAAGGTGACATCCTGGGACTCTACAGTTGCTCTCTCGGATCACAGTATATACCGGACAACTTGTTTTAATCAAGTGTCCCTTTCCTGGAAGTGTTTGATTCTTTTTGAAGTGGCCTTTTGCTACATAACTCCCAGCTCAAACCACAGTCAGTGCTTTCTTTTGGCAGACATCCCTCTCGCCTTTATCTTCTCCTGTGAGGAGAGTACAGTACATCAGCTTGCACAGTCAGACAATGCCCTGTTATTCCTGACTCAAGGTTAATCGATCTGATACCATCTCTACTGTCGCTTTGGCAGAAACAGAACGTGACAGGAGCGCACTCAGTTAGACACACACACACACACACACACACACACACACACACACACACACACACACACACACACACACACACACACACACACATGCTTACAAACACACCAGATACTGCACATTCGTCTCTGCTACTAGACATAAGCTGGAGCTTAAAGGGCACGTAAACCATAGCTCACAGACATTTTGTCAATGCGTTACAGTAATGTTAGAAAGGGCATGAGGTAAAATATGATAACTATATATATATATATATATATATATATATATAATAGCCTTGCTACTTTCCTTTAATCATATGTGACCAAACTGGCCTGACTGGTGGTTTGCTACTTAAAGAATATTGCAGGTCAAGTACCAGAACAGAATCAAGGGATCCAAAATCAGTAAAAATCTAGCTCAATCGCACCACATTTCAACATTAAACACTCTGCTCAGGAGTATGAGAAAGGTGCAGAATCATTCATATCTTCATTGCACATTACAAGACAACCAAGTATGTCTTGAACACATGACAGGTCTGTAAAACGACAAAAGTCATTGAGATGGACCAGAAAAAGTGTACATCAGTAACAGAAGCCCGTATCTTCGACCTTGGTACAAAAATGGCTCAGATGAATGGGACAAGAATCCCAGGGCCCTGTGCTGACCGTCCAGTCTGACATCAACCGGCAAGGGGCCCACTAGTCTGATGCTCAGGTATTTTACCCCGCATTATTCACATCCTCGCCAAGTTAAACAAACAACCAGTGCCACATGCTGAGTGCCATCTAAGTCATCTGTGCATCATTGCTATCTTCAACTTTGCTTGCTCTTTGTCCTCCTCCTCCCCCACTACGTCTCCACAACGGAAAACTACGGTATCTGAAAGAGGAGAACGAGCAGTTGTTGAATTTAAGTATGGTATGCTGCATACCCAAAGCCTGAATGAACATTGCTGTTATAACCCTTTGGTTCACTGCAACATTGCTCGTATTTCTTTTTTTTTTTTTTTTTTTTTTTTTTTACAAGAAGACATCCTTTGACTCAGCGGCCAATCTGAATAATGCATAAGTAGCTATAAAATCTGGGACCAATGAGCGCAATCCACATCATCTAAATGTCAGACAGACTGGTTTACTTGAAGCATTGTTCACATATCCCAGGATCATGAACTCTAAACCAAACTAGAGTATCTTCAGAATTTCAAATGAATGCAGCAGACCATCATATTTACAGTGAATTGACTCCTCATTGACATCCACTGTCACAGTACAAACTTCTTCACAAACACCGTACTTTAAGTGCCAAATATCATCAACCCTGTGTGAAAGTCATCTTCACTTTTGCTATAAAGTCAACACATTTTCAAAAATGCAATCAAACAAACTAGCAAGGCTACAGACCTGATGCAACAGATTCTAATGATGAAACAGAACTCAGTTTGAAGTGGAGGGAACCATACAGCAGACAGAAATTGAGGACATTTTGTCAGGTCTATGATATTCTGTTACACAGACGCCCCCTTGACCTCCAACATTGAGAAATTCAAAAGAAATTCAAATTGAGCAGCTCTCAAACTGAGCAATTCCACATATATACTTGAAATAAATGCATGCCCACATATTTACTACACAGTCACACACTGATGATCAGGCTACAAAAATTGTGAAAGAAAAACCTGGGATTGTCAAAGCTCCCTTGGACATGACAGGGGGCGGATGAGTGCCGACTCTAAATCTAGCTTTCCATATTAACGAGAGGCTCCTCTGGGTGCCTGTGCAGCATAGAGTCTCAATTACTTAATTGATCTAATTATGGAAAGAAAATAAAGTGGAGAAACCTCTGGCCCTCTAGGAATTGGGCTAAAGCCCCCCGTTGGTGTCTGAGGGAGCGATGACTTGCAGTTCATTCCTATTTCTGACTTGAGCACCATGTTTCTCGCATGCAAGGGCAAGGGGACCGCAAGTAGGAATTCAAGGCACCGCCAACCTCATGACGAAGCAACAAAAAAAAAAAACACCGCCATATTTGCAAGTGCCCTGGTTGCCCTGACAGTGACAGAGACAATTGAACATAGAGAGTGGGAAGCGCTCGAATCCTTCGTGGATGACAAATGAAAAACATTTTCAGTAAACAGGCATTCTTCTCTGTAGAAATTTCATGCACACATTTCTCTTTTTCTTCGTCCTCTTCTACTTCTCAGAAAATGTTGCTTTGAGGTAATAACGTCTCCATTTCATTTCCAAAAGGATCAACTGTCATCCACAGACAGGGCAAGGACTCAACAGATTCTAGCAAGCACCCATATAAACTGAGGGGATAAATGACACCTCTCCATCCCTGCATATCACAAAATGATGAAAATCATAAAAGCAGCAAAGAATGGCATTTCCATAATTTCTAATACAAAGGAAGCTACCCAAATATACATATAAAGTTTGAATAAATACTATCAGATATAGTGGTATTTCTTTCTTTTACAGTCCATGTTGTCTTTTGTGTTTGTACGTACGTATACGGTATTTATGTTACCTGGGAAATAATCCACATGTGCAAATAAGTCTGTTATTGCCAGTTTTTGCCTCATCATATTCGGGGTAGGAAGTGCGTTACAGTCATGGCAGTGGTGGCCTTGTTGCCCCTCTTCACGCGGCCATGCTTGCTGAGTGCTATGTAGGAGCCTCTGTAAACCAGAGACTCGTAGGCGTTGTAGTTGTTTGGGAGCAAGCTCTCCTTGAACTTGCACTCGTCATGGAAGACTCTCTGGAGAGAACAAAGAGACAGACAGCAGTTTTTAGTTTGAAGCTATGATGGGAGAGCACTAAAAAACTATTTAAAAAGGTTCTGTTCAATGCACAAAAGGTTAAAGCTAAATATTAGATTAAACACAGCAATGTTAGAGTTATCTTTGTGCAATCTCCCAGCAGCGCTAACAGCTCATAAATATTAGGTGTATTGAGTTTGCTCCTTTAAAAAAAAGGTATTAATTGAACTAAATTAAACCAAACACAGATAGCCACATCAAGTACTTAATGTGATAATATTCAAAATACAAAAGGAAACTTTATGGAGTGATGGTGTATTCACAGAAGAAAAAAAGTGCAAAAATTTGAAAACAGAACTTAAAGAGTAGAATTGCATTTTGATAGATTTGCAGAGGTAGTTGATTAAATTGATACCACTCACCTGTCTGTACTGTAAATATGAATGTGCAACCAGGAGAAGTTTAGCTTAGTTTAGCTTAGCTTAGCTTGAAGCATAGGGAGACAGGTAGATGCTGTAACCAAAGGTAGCAAAATCTGCCTACCGGTACCTACAAAGCTCTTTATGTCAAGATATGTTATATCTTGTGTTTTTAATCAGTCGTCCTACATAAATCCAAGAACAAACCAGAACTCTATGTTTTTTCACATGTCTCCTGGCTACAGTAAACAGACTTATCTAAATGTTTGCAGTAAAGCAAATAAACCTATTTTCCAAAATGTCAAACTATTCCTTTAAAATGAAAACACAAAAACACTATTTAAACAATACAAATAAGCACAGTAATCACAGTAAACCTTGATATGAATAAACAATATCAGGAAGATTTAAGGTGCAAGAGCACTGATCACTATTCTACACATAAAGCCCCGCCAAGATCATTTTAAAATACACATATCAGTCACTGAAGAACAATACGACTTCTCTGCTACAGTGCTGACAGTGTATGACTGGTAAAGTGTGCAGCAGCAGAGCAAATACTCTCCACCAGAAGTCATGCGGCCTAATTCAATCTCTTATCAGATCATCAGCCAACTCTCAAGCTAACGCTTCATCACTCATGACCAGATAACCGACTCTCATTGTGTCTGTCAAATATGTTCGCCACAGAGTGCAAACCAGTGGCAATGTGTCAGCAGGGCTCTACTAAACACAATGTTTCCTCCCGAGCACCAGCAACATTTATATATTTATAGCCATGATAACTCCAATTATTTAACTACAGTATGATCTACCCCTGGAGCAAAATTGTAATTAAAAAACAAACAAACAAAAAAAACTTTCGAACCACATCAACTGGATGACTTAATCTTATCTCAAGAAGGAAAGGATAAAAAAAACATAATTCAACCACGAGTGGTTTAAAAGTAAAACTTGGTTAACCTCTAGCATATTATAAAAAAAAAAACAAGAGTTGTGTATCGCAGCTTGGCAGTGCTTACAAACTTGGAATTTAACAATCAACCGTCAGACTCAAAGAAAACAGGCATGTTCTTGGCAGAATTCAAACCTGTATTAAACTTTGTGGGAAGTGAAAAATTGCCTTGCGTGGCCATGACGAGTCTGCTGGTATCTTAAACACTGGCATTTTAAGATAAATATTTGAGACTATGTGCGAGGGAGACTCCAGACTATAGGATCCTTTACTATGCTGAACCCTATTTTAAGGGCACTTCAGCCATTATTCAAAAAGATCATTTGGAATGCATGTACAATGTTTACAAAGATGAGTTACTCAATAGATAACAGGCACCTTTCGTTGCTGGTCATGTGTAGGCTATTATATTTTGAGTGATTTTAAACATTGTCCTTTGGTGGCCCTATATGTTGGTATGGTAAGATATGTCGTCAGATCTCCATTGTGTGATTTAAGACGGCATTATTCGGCTGGAATATTGTCATCTCTGCGGCTGGTAATACATTGGTCACAGCAAGCTCAGTGTCTTCTTTCTCTCACTTGCACGCAGTTTATTGGTTGTGAGAGTCAGATTCAATGTGATGCATCTATGTATGCTGGGATTGCATAATCAAATGTTCTTGTATGAATTGTGTGACCCCACTCACATTTTTTTTATACCAAAATCACCACCACTAATGTGAACTAAAAATGTAAATGGCCCGTTTAAGATTTGTTTCATGTTGTAGGTGGGAGGAGCTGCTGGTGGGTAAGTTGGGGCCTTTGCCTCCCAGGATGTGTGTGTTGTGCACTGCCCTGCAAAATAAACGCTTTGCCGTTAAAATCGATTTCCAGCTCTGCTGACAGGTTTTTATTGCGTCAGGGGGTTTCCCCTCCTCCTCCTCCTCCTCCTCCTCCTCCTCAGCCACACACAGGACCACATTACAGGCGCGTGGACTGAACCCTGCATCTGTTAACCTCATCATTATTTACCAATAGGGCACCAGGCCTAGCACACTGGCTTTAAATAGAGCTTCATACATTCCTGATGAAATTAACATATTGGGACTTCGCAACGTATAATGATCAGCCCCCCTGCTGGCAGATAGGGCGGCATCCCAAAATATGACTGGCAAAAAAAAAAAAAAAAAGAAAAGAAAAAAAAAAAAAAAAAGGCTGATCGAGCTGCAAGTGCGTCCTAATTCCAGGATCCCATTAACTAACATTGCTGGACAATAAATGAAATACTGTGCATACCTACCGTTCCGTATAACCTCCCACGGCTGTTCATTGCGACAAACAACTCACTCCTCACCCCATACAGGCTCACCACTCCTCTGTCCACCGTAGAGATCTCTATTAGACCTGACACAAGACAAAGAATATAACATTAGAGTGCAAATACAATGAAATAGCAACCGATCATCCTGGCTGATTCAGTGTTTAATGTAGCATTGTGCTCTCTCTCTCTCTCTCTCACTCTCTCCCTGCGTCTATGGGTGTAACCTTGCAGATTGCTGCGCAGCATGCCGGTGCCTTTGTTCTGCATCCTTCACCCCATCTTACATTTGCACCCAGGCGCGTGCCAATTAAGCGCATTCTTGTTATTGCAATAATTGCAGCAATTGCATGGACGTGCACGGCTATTGGGTCTCTGGACCGCCCTCACAGGGCTGCGTAAAAATAAGTTGTGTCTAAAAGCGTCCATACATTCATGTCATGGTTGAGCTTGGGGGGAGGAGGAGGAGGAGGAGGAGGAATGGGGGTGCTCAGCACTGATGGATACTTATTTGTTTTAATAGATTTGTATCTTGCCGTGGAAGAAATCAATTCCCCCCCCCAAAGAGTCGGATGACATATGATCATGCAAAATGAATAGAGGGGATAGACTAGCCTGCTCATCACAGCTCCATGCTTATTGACTCTGCCTCTCTTTAATGTCTATTGAATTACATTGGTGGAGGTATAACTCACTGTACTGGTTTTCATTATGTACACCGTTTATCCTGCCGTCGGGGAGGACCTGAAGGTGAAACCCGATGCCCACGTTGCAGTAGAGCCTCCGCACTCTTTTGATGCCCAGCAGATAGTCACTCTCCCAGTTCTGCTCCGGTTTCTCCCCGGAGATCCCCAATACAGAGCGGGAGAAGAGGGTCTCCCATCTTTTCTCCAGTAAAGTTGCATTTGTCCTGCTGCTCGGTAAAGGGTACGCTGACACGATCCCCAGCAGAAAGCCCAGGAGAACCACCGCGGTCAGCGTCCAGTGCGGCGTGCCGGCCTCGCAGGACATACTGACGAGGAGCCTTTGCGCAACGGCCATCCGGTTTACCTTCGGGCCACGTGGTCGAAATTAATGACCCTAAAAATACCGCTCTTCTTGTTTTGCTTCCTTCGGCATGCTGGCTGAGGGTTATTTCGGGAGCGCAGATCAGGGCTTTGGGCATGAAACGCAAGCCCCGGTGCAGAGGAGGAGAGGAGACGGGAGAGTGCGCGGCAGAGCTGGAGGTGATGGTGATGGTGATGGCGAGGTTGGTGCTGGTGATTACCATGTTTTGCAGCTCATCCGCGCCTCTCTCTCTCTCTCTCTCACACACACACACACTCTCTCTTTCTCTCTCTCTATTCTCCCCCTTGTGTCTTATCCTCTCGGTAATAGTTCAGAATAAAAAAAATCCTCTAACCACTCACCAAAAACCCTGATTCAACCTTGCCAGGGCTATCGTCGCATCCCCTAGATGACATCATGCTGACTTCGCCGCTGGGACAATACAAGAGGGAGAGAAGGTGCTGACAGCAGAAAAATAAATAAATAAATAAATAAATAAATAAAATACCAAAGTGTGTGGAGAGTTGAGGGGAATAGGCTATACCGTCACTGCTGGACTGGGAAAGGGGAGAAAGCTCATTGGTGGCGTTCAGCGGCCGTGGACGCGATGGGACACACGGGCTGCTCCCAAATTGGGTCGATGGTCATATGTCTGTCAGGCCGCTTCCTTATTTAGAAGGAAGGTGTAAAAACAGGCCCACTTGTCACCGGAGAGCAATGACAGGGCTCTTGTGATCCCACTTCTTCTTCTTCTTCTTCTTCTTCTTCTTCTGCTGCGCCGTTCAAGAACTTCCCGCAGTAAATCTGGGAACACAATGCTGGACCAGGAAACCAGCAGGGTGCCCACCAACCCTCTGCCGCTGGAGATCAGGGTTCAAGACCTCCATGTAGGCCAACATCAACCCTTCTGACGTGTCCTTGAGCAAGACACCGACTCCCTCCCCTCAGCTCTAGAACAGTTGGGTAACGGAGGCCCAGACAGGCATTTTTTATAAAGTATCATGTTTTTTGTTTTGTTGTTTTTTTTAACAGTACATCATAACACGTGCATTTCCCATGGTGCACTCGTGAGAACTATGAGGGGCAAACTGGAGAGGCCCGTCATGAAATGGCACACATTGTCAGCATGCCATTCCCTGCAACATGAAAGCCTATCGTCTTTTCCATGTAATAGATAATGCCACCAGCAGCATGCACATGCGTCAGTGAGACCGGTGCAGTTGCGCAGCAGCGCTCTCTCTCTCTTGCACACATCAGTTCCACAAGATTTCCAAAGGATGGCACCATTTCCAAGGTCATTTCTAACCACTCAGCCCTTAGTCGACTGTGGACCAAACTCCAGAGATTTTTTAGACATGTTAGTTACAAAACACTTACAATGATATGTATGTGTATGTAAGATAAATATAATTAAAATGAACTTCAGATTTAATAAATTTAAAAATTTAAATAAACAAAGTTAACAGATCCCTTTGTATTTTCATTTTAAATACTCCCAGTACGACCAATAATGCATCCGTTTTTTATTTATTTTGAGAAGCAGAATGTGTTAAAAAAAAAATGTACTCACAGACATCTCATTACAATGCAGTTATTTTATTTTGTATAAAATCTACTTTGTAACTGCATCTTTATACACAATCTGATGGATGTATAACAAACAATGAAATACACCTTATTAATATGGCTGACTGCATTTATGATGATAACACAAGTGAATGTAACCCTAACCCTTGAGACAAACACTAATTTGAAAAAACCTGATCAATCACATCAAAACACAATGACTTCTGGCCTTAAAATAGTCAGACCATTGGCACTTCTTAAATCCAAAAGACATTTGGTTGAGAGCAAAAGGGACTAAAAAAGAAATCCACCCATCCAGTTAAATATATCTGTTGTGTTTATATGTTAAATTCAACAATAACACGGATCTCCGATAAGAAGAAATAAGTGGTTATATACGAACCAGATAAGGCAGTATTGAAAAATTATGAGGTTTCTGATTTGCAACAGGAAAAACAAAAAAATCTAAACACAGTTGTGTGACAGGAAGAAAGTTTTCAGCTGATAGATGCAGGGTGGAAAATTCTGATAACTTTGAGTATTCTAACTTGCAATATGCTCTGAGATGTTACCACAGTTACAGGATAAAGCAGGTAATGATAAATAAATTATAGTTTGATGATGCTTCTATACCACATCTATACAAATAATTTATCTTTTTCACAGAAACAGCTTTCGCCCTTGCACCAATGAAAGAGACGAGGCCAATAGTTTAATACGCGCTATTTTGTAATAAAGGCATAATAAATAAATACATATGTACAAAAAAGTTTGTAAAATGTACAGGCACTTGTAAAACAACCTTTTTTTCTTGGACAATTTAGGGTTGAATTCAGGGTGAAAAGGATAATGCAGTTGCTTGAGAGTTCTGTTCTGCAGTGGTGTCGACATGACAAACAAATCCTCTGCCGTTTTTCACTTCCCTCATGCTGAGCACACCTCAGGAAATAAAATCCTTCAGGACTATTTGTATCTGCGGAGACTTATTCATCACCCCTTGTGTACGATCAGACAACCTGGATATAAAATGCTCAAATTGCCTCACTTGGCCGTTGGGAAACAAGCATGGTTTACACCAACCGGCCAACTTCAAAAGCTGAACTGAAGGCCACAATACGATTTAACGTACAGCATCACATGGGCCCGTTCAATACAGTTTATCATGAATGGTGTGAAAAAAACAAACCTCACACACTCAAGTCATATCCCTCACCGTCTGCTTCAATGTAATGTACCCCCCCACACAGCGCACACACACCTCAACTCTGCCTTTAACCCAGCAATAAACAGTGCCTACTCCCACATAATTTTCAGTAACCAAATATATCCATTTACTGTATTACTTTTTTTTTTGGTCTTTAAGGAATGGTTGCTATGAAGCGAGCTTCCCTCAGACATCCCCCTACATACAACATTATGTAACAAACACATCTGGATGTCCTAGATTGTCATTTGAGAATATAGTATAACATGAATTTTTAGACAGCAGGGAAAGTTTTTTTTATATTTTATCAGTGGCTTTAAAAAGGACAGGATGGGACACTAAAACAATGTAACTAACCTGAGATGACTGTCCTGATCAGGAGCATAGTTGGACAACATGAGAACTCAACTAGACTACATTATTCTTGGTTAGACAGGAGACCTTTGATGCAATATTTCCAGGTTCCAGTAAACAGCTTCCATAGTAGGTAACCTCACCTCAACAGGTTGCATAACAAATTTCCCATAGGGATTTACTGCAAAATGTTTCACAAAATATTTACAGTTAAACTGTTGATTAATTAATAGATTGCACAAGATGGGGGGAAAAGCAGAAGATGGGGCCTAACATCAGAGTACAGCTGAATGTACTCAGGTCAGTTTACTTTTGCTGGAGATAACTACTCAGCATTTGAAGACTGTTGATTAATGTCCTCTGTGCCTCTGGAGGAGCTCTGTAGTCCAGGCAAACAACCCTTCAGGTAAACGAGGAAGGCCACTGTGACAATGGTACATCTGAGAGGCGGTCATTGGAAACTGTTTGGAAAAAGGGCAGGCACTTTCAAAAAATATTTGGCAGGTGATTGGATGAACCATCTGTCAATCAAACTCTTACAGAATACCAGGCAGTAGAAGGGCGGAAAACCTCTTTTCCATCTTTAGGAGCCCCCATTGTTGTTTTGAATGAACAGTTGTCTCTCTGTGTAGTCGCGTCACACGGGTAGCTACTCACAGGACACTAATCAATCCATGAACTGGTTTGCCGGACACAAACGCATTACTTGAAGCCTGACAAGATGTAATTTTGCTTAGTCTTGAGACATCCCTAGATTCCAGCTGCCATGCAAGGTAACCGAAATGCTACACACTGGCCCTTTAACAGCTAGGGAAGGTCTAATGAAAGATGATAAACTGTTGTGTTATGAGAAATGTCTGCAATATGCACGTTTTTTCTTATCTTGTATGATCCCACTTGTAATTCTTTTTTTATGAAAAGGTAGAAACTATCCATTTATCTATCCGTTCTTCTTTTGTGAAAAAAAAGACAGGCCTGTCTCAATAAAATTATGACTAGTCTCCAGACTGGCTTAGTGGTGCTGCAGATGAGTTTATAAAAAAACAACACTATTTTTAAAATGTTGTTGTTTTGAGGAATCAAAAAGGCTGTTCTATTAAAAATTGCAGATAGCTCAGGATGAAATCATTTAAAAACCCATAAAAAGCTAAGAAGGTTTGTATATGAGGTCGATGAGTTCTACAGTAAATCTGTTTGTGGTACCTGAGGAAGGAGACGATGAATAGAAAAGATGTCACAACAAAAAGGTTTTTAGAGAGATTTCTATAGAATTCAATTGCATTCAATAGAGTACCACACCTGACCTGAGGACACAGTTGGTGTTGACTCTTCAGGTAACAATACCTGCCCCATCTCTGAAACTGCTTTTTCTTATAACCTGACACGGACTTCCCAACACAGAGCTTTTATAAGTGCAATCACACGGTACTAGAGCAAGGCATTCTGGAAACGGTAGTGCATCGTTGAGTTCCGCCTATGGAACCTGAAGGAATAATTGATTATTTGTGATTCCAATCGCTTCCACATCTTTTGCATCCAAGTCTCAGTTTTTGAGATCCTTTTGGTCAAAGATGATATGACCAGCCAAGTAGATGGCGATGGAACCGAAGATGACGGAGCAGGCGATATAGGCGGTGACTGACTGTGCGAAGTGAACGATCATGCCCATGAAGAGGGTGGGGAAAACCTGAGAGAGGAGGAAGGTGCTGTCTAAGATGGCAAAGTCTAAACCCACGCCACGTTTCTCATACCCCGACTCGGTCTCTTCATGTTCCGTGCCACCGGAGCTGTGAGATGAGCCATTCTGGATGTGTGGCTGGCTTAAGAAGGCGTGCCCGTAGGGAGTCCCCGTTTTGTGGTTTAATCTGTCCTCCTCTTCCCCAGGAGTCAAATACAAAGAATCCCGCTTGGCTGTAATACCATTTATATGCATGCTTTGGACTTTCCTTTTTGGCATATAGATCTGAAATGAGACAAGAAAAGAGTCAACTCATCAATCATACAGATTATGTCAACACACTGTCATTGTGTAAGAGTCATTAACTCTTTACATACCTCTTTCTCCTTGTGGTACATACAGGTGAGTGTGTAGGGCATAGTCTGCAGTGTGGCGTACGCATAGCCAGTGAGGGACGCCATTATAGTGACCAAGACCACACTTTTTGACAGGCAGATGACCAAAGCAGAGACTGTGAAGGTCACCATGCTGCTTATGTAGACCCACCGTGGGCCAAAACGGCGAACCAAACGATTCATGACCAGGGAGAAGAAGGTTGAGGTAGCACATTGCAAGAACAGGCCCATACTGCCCATACGGACACCTGAAAGAAACAAAGAAAGAAAAACACTTTTGAGCCCAGTAAACTAATAGCTCCTCTCAGACATCCCCTGTAGGTGACATAGCTGTGACAATGACTTCCTTGTTACAAACTGTTGTCCTATCTTGTTGTCAGTACAGAAACTATCTGACATCTGGATTATCTCTGATCATTTCCTTTTATGGCCCATCTAGTGAAAGATGCACAGCATGCATAGCCAACCTAATGTCAACTTTAAACTGTGATGCATTTACAGCTATTTGGATGAGCTAAAACTTTACTGTTTGGACCATAAACACAAAAACGAAGTACTGTCTGGGGAGACATTCATTGCACTCTGGGGCACAGACACACTGTTTGGGATGACTGACTTAAAGAGTTGCAGACGGCATTGACCTTTGATAAATTCTTGAAAAATTTGAGAGAACGACACACACGCACAGGCCGGCCCTTGTTTACTGAGACAATGTGCACCTTGGCCTGAGTCTGGCCCCATCAGCGAGCCAAACAACAAGTATTTGGATGAGGTCTCACCACCTGACCAAGGCAGAATTTAAATTCAGACACAGAAAGAGTTGCAGATTTAAATTAGGCAAAATAAGATTAATTCAAATTGCATTCTGCATAGCATCAAAATGTTTTCAATTCCTAAATAAATACATTGACAGCCAGCTACAGTCTTAATGAACACATATCAGTGACATGTTTTACTATTGTAATCTACCATATCTTGCATCTGGTAACTACAACCTCAACCCATAAAAGCAATGTGAGACAAAAAATGTGCCATACTGAATATTGTGAGCGGCTCACAGCTAACGGTGCTAATAATGGCACTTTTATCCACCACAACCCGAGGGTGAGCACTACAGTTCTGTGACATCACCGGCAGTTGAGACAGCATTATCAGCTGTAAGCGCCATATGAGCGCAGAGCGGAGTGGGGCACACTCTCATGCACTAAAAGGCACAAGCAGCCGGCCCGGCTATGTGAACAAAGCACTGAGGAGCTCACATTACAACAGACACAGAAGGAGAGAGACTTCTCAGTGCTCAGGTAGACATTACTTCACTATATCTCTACATTGCAGAGATATAGTTGTTTGCTGCTATAGTAATGCTCTGAATATCAAATAAACCTTTAAGAAAACCATTATGTGAAACAGTCCCTACCACTAGGGGTAAAGGTTATGTTCTTTAAATGATGAAAATAAATAAAATATTTTTTTGTGTGGTTCCCCAGTACATTATAAACATACAAGCATTTGCTCTCTTTGAACTACCATTGGACTAACGGCAAAAATGAAAATTTTTATTTCCAACCGTTTTCAGTGATGACTAAATTTTTTTTAACATTTTAGTCAACTATGGAATTTTGTTCGCTGTGGGATTCTTTTTCCATTTTAAATAATGTCCCCAGTTAAACCACATGCATTTCACCCCTTAATTAAAGTCGTTTTTTCCCCAATTTTATCCTTGGAAGCTTGAGTGACGACATGTCTGGACTGTTATTTATTTCTGCTTGCTATCAAACTGATCTCCCAGCTTGCTCTCCGTGAACAGTGTGGGTCAGAAGTTCAGCAGCAGAGCAGAGAATCACTTATGTGAAAGGAGTATGTGGATCATATTACTCTTGGAAAGCAAAGCTGCCGAGCCCACTTTACAAACACTACAGAAGCTATTGAGGACCGAAATTCAAGCCCTCTGAGATATGGGATCGAGCCAGAATGCTACTGAATCTGTGCACAGGAGAACTGCTGCAGTATGGGAAAATGGATGTTTCTGTAGTACAAGCTACACATATAACTACTTTGCATTGCAACCATTCCCAGAAGGAAAGACGATCACAAAAAGACAAGCCGTTACTGTTAACACGGTGTGGTAAGAAAAAAAAAAGGTAATGCAACTACAGACAAAGCAGATTACCTTGATGCAGAGGAACATCTGCAGGCTGAGAAATGTGATTTAATAACATCCGCTGGGTTTCAGATTAAACAAATGCAGCTCAGACAGACCTCAGAATCGTGCGCTTTGTCCGTCTACAGGACTTGAATGAACACGTTCTTTGTGTGCTGATTTCTTGACATTAATTCTTTGTGAGTGTGACATTCCTCGTGGTCCGGCAAGCACAGGGAGGACAGACAGAGGAAAAGTAAAAATGTAAACAAAGTAGGGAGGGGAGATTGGGTTGGAGAAAGAGGGAGGAGAAAAGAATGTGGATGGAGGGATAAAAATGTCAAATGAAAGAGAGAGAATGGTGTGTGTGAGCGGAGAGGTTGAGTATGAGGATTATGGGATGAGAAAACAGGTGGACAGTAGCAGGAAAGGATTGATAAAATGAAAAGGGAAGCAGAAAAGTACATAGTTAAGTAATGTGAGGTAATGGAAAAGCCAAAAGAAGGAAGAGACTTATGGTGTAAGATGGTCAGTCTGGCTAGACAGTAAACAAAAAGAGACTTTAAACACTTAACTCTGACATGACCCACTACATAAATACAGCTGGAACTTCTCAACATGGACATGATGATCTGTCTCACATCTGTTTACCTCAGTGACATTCTTCGTCTTCACTGTTCTTTCTCAATGACTCTCTGTTAAAATATACCAAAGACAGAAGTCTCCCTCTTATACCACTGACACTACAGATTCAGTCTGGTCTATCTAAAAGGTTATATTTAGGTAGAACCACACTGCTAAGCATTGGCATGGCAATAAAATATAGCCATACAGCTGTCAACAGGATTTGTGTCATCGCTGTGATTTACACAGCAGGAACAGGAAAGGATAAATACCGTTGCATTTGTTTACCATTTCTGAAGAGCAGGGGTGGGAAGAAATACCTGAAATTCTATGGATTGGCATGACATTGGCTTAAGCACACTTACCCAAAGGATATGCTACTTGTTCAGTGGTGTCACAAAACGTTAACCATCTCATGTAAAGTGTAGACATAGGAGTCTATGTTAGCAGCTAGTCTTTTTTTAAATGTGTGCTATTCCTTTACAGGAGCCAAAATGAGGGTGGCGGGAAAACATGTAGGCATGCAGGAACACAGACTCTGTCTCTGTCCTCCACCTGTGCCCAAGGAATGTGAGTGCATCCTGGCCAGCTGTGACAGAGCAGACAGCGCAGCCAGGACGGACCCTGAGCCAGTTTACATGGAGAGGTGGTGGAGCTAAAGCCTTGATGACAATCGTAGGACATGTCTCGATCACACTAGCGAATCGGAAGTATGTTGTCATGCTAAACTATCGCTAATTAGGTTTTTTTCTTGGTTTTGATATATTTAAAAAAATCAACATGACAAGATTAATGGAGGCACAATCTCAAAATTACATTACATTACAGTCATTTAGCAGACGCTTTTATCCAAAGCGACTTACAATCAGTAGTATATTACATATCATTCACCCATTCACACACTGATGACAGGCATGCAAGGTGTCACCATCAGACTCTAACTAACATTCATGCAACATCCAGTCCACACCGATGGCAAGCCTTCGGGAGCAACTTGGGGTTAAGTGTCTTGCCCAAGGACACATCGACTGCCGAAGCCGGGTATCGAATCACCGACCCTCTGAAAATGTGTAGTGTGTATACCTCAATAAGATAGTAAGACAAATTCCTTTTTGGAGACAAATGAATGGACTCACATAACACATGACAATATTATATTGTATAAAGAGGAATTCTAACCTTCATCGTATCTTTGCTTGGACAAACTCCCTGGTGATGCACGGGGCACGCCCTCGTACAGGCCTTCCCCCACAAAGTCTGTGTAGAAAAGCATGAAAGACATGACAGCTATCCAGCTGCATAGCTGAGCCGCACACAGCTGCCTCATCACCCGCGGTACATGGCAGTAGCTCCTGTAGATGGCCGGAGTCATGGACCAGCATGTTCTCAGCAGGCACATCAAGGGTCCAGACTTCAGCAACCTCAGGTTGCACTTCAGCAGGTAGCAGCAAGAGCGCGGCACGCCGCACCGGCCGGCCTCTATCGCACCGGCTCCCGAATCCAGTAAAGATCCAGACCCCCCCGAGCCACTGCTGGCACACGAGGGTTCCTCAGACACCTTCATGGTGATGAGCACGCTGGAGGTGAAGATGAGGATAAGAAGGGAGAAGAGGCACTCGGCCTGGCCTCCTAGGTAAACAGAGAGTATGCTACGACTCCAGTCCAGTGCTGGGAGCAGATAGCCCACACAGCCTCCCAGGCTGATCATGCAGGAGAACATGGCAAAAGCTTGGCTGTAGTCCTCCTCGTCCAGATACAGGTCCGACAAAAGAGCCTCCAGTGGTGTAAAGCACAATTGTCCACAAAAGTCAAGGAGCCCCACCCCAGCGATAAGGAAGCCCACCTGTAGCAAATGGTAGAACACACGTTCATTTATTGTCTGGTGTGCTTTGTAGGTAGAATTCACCAAAATGATGACATCACAAACAATAAACAGGTATCATACCTGGAAGGTGCGGCCTCCCCAGGAAAGGCGTGCAGCCAGTATGTCGGCGTGGGGAATGATGAAAAGCGCCAGAAGGACTCCGAAAGACAGCAGCCAGATGAAGGGCCGTCGTCTGCCATAACTGCTGTGGCAGTGGTCGCTGGCAGAGCCAATCAGAGGGATGAATAGGAGGCCGAGCACTGGACCAATACCTGTGGACAGAGCAGGAATACACAGAAGCCATCAGAGACAACACTAAGAAAGAAAGAATATGTAGAGGACAAACAGCAAAGAGTCAGGGAATGTGGACAAAGAGAAAAAGAAAAATTCAGACATTTTTGAAACAGACTGCATTGGAGGATTAAGGTATTTCCCTTTCAGAAAAACGTACACATTTATCAAACTGGTACAAAATCCTTAAATCACACATTGCATTTCTACTTATACTTTCCAAGCAGATTTATCCCAATTCAAAAACTCAGGTGTCGATCGGGTCTCTGTTCAGCTTTAGTGACTTGCAACGGCTTACATTACTGGTTGACAGGTGTTTATTTATTTTTTTTCAGCCTGCCTTCTATCGGTCCTGTCAGGTCCTGCTTGCTGCTGCTCTACCAGGGACTGAACTGCAAGTGCCTCTATGCCATCATTGTTGACTGATAGTGAGGTTCCTACAGATGGCCTGCTGCCTGAGGGTTAACCCACCCTCAGCTCATCCTCCACACGTGGTCGCATCCGACTAATTAGAAAACACCATGGTACATGTGGTGTTCACATTGTGAGTTTGACATTTAAGAAGATACCCTGTGGAGTGTTCATTATAAACTAGCACAACTTTGTTTACATTCATCGTTTCTCATGAGGAGGGCCCTTTGTGCACAGACATTTTGCAAATTTTATGTCTGTCACCCATTGTTGTAAAACAGAAAATACAAACAATACGAGGACCTCTTCATCAAAACATTGCTCCTCCTCCAGCTGTGGAGGCCCATCACAGCAATCCTCACCATCTACAGCTGTACAACTTACAGTTTCACACACACTATTTCCACACAGTATCTGGTCAATACTTGCTGCAATATATAAAAAAAATCCCACTGATACGCACAGATACACCAAAGCATGCGATGTAGGCTGTATGCAGAGAGCAGCCAGATCGTGGTCATTAGATACGGAGTTACAGCATAGTTTGGCAACTTCACACTGCACCTGAAAAGCAGGTCTGCCAGCATGCACAAATCAGCATTAGTGGTAATATGGATGAATGACTATAAGCACATACAGAGCCTGTTCGAGCAGCATGAAACAAGCAACAACTGGAAGTACCGCCTTGCGGTTGTTTGCCTCCGCCAACCAGTGATGCAGATTACATCCATGTCTGTCTAAATGTAACTTTTTCATTTTAGACATTTGTGTGAAATACGCATCATTCGTAAATAAATTATTGAGTTATGGCCAAAAAAATGTGTGAGGTCACAGTGTAACCTGAATCGCCAGATGGTTAGATACTCAGAACTATCGGAGAAAACTATTTGGAAAAGGGCAGGTGCTGTATACATGACAGGTAATTGGACAAACGATCAATCAAGGCGTTCCTGAGATATAGCGTTCATGAGAATGAGGTCACAGTGACCTTTCACCAACAATATTTTATCAGTTCATTCTTTTAGTCCAGGTGGATGTTTTTTTTGTCAGATTTAAAGAAATTCCCTGTTCATGAGATATTGTATATATATATATAAAAAAAAGGGACCATACAGACAACACGAAAACATAATGCCTCTCCGGCCACGCTTTCGCCACCGCAGGGGCATAAATATCATTGCAGACTCTCAACATCCCCACTGCTCTGAATCGGACCACTGCCCTCCGGAGGAAGACTTGACATGTGCCAAAGTGCAAATCAAACCGCTTGAAGCTTGTTTGTTCCAATCTCCATCGAGCTTGTCAACAATGTGCAATAACTACACAAACATTTTAGAACTTGGCATTCTAATTATGCTGCCATGTTGTTTAGGCTGCCATGTTTTTTTTAAAGATGTTTCATGTTGTTATTGTGATGTCTTATGTAAAGTAATGGCCTACTCCTCAGGGACAATATATCTATGCTTTCCAGACTCTGAAAACAAAGCAAGCTACTTTACAGTTCTCCTTACGCTCACACAAATCAGTCTGTGGTCTAACCTAACAGACACACATATGATCGCAGTTAATATAAAATGTGTCACATTCCTCAATGTGCTTTGTTACTTAAATACAGACCTAAATATGCTTGAAATAGCAAGAGAAACGTAAAAGTATGGAGTATTGTTACTTCCTTTCTCTAGTGTCTTCTCCGCTAACGGAGAAGACACTAGAGAAAGGAAGTAACAACTGGAGGATGAAGCAGCCAACAAATGGCTATTAGATAAATTAGAAAGCTGCCTTCAGAGAACCTGACACTACTGCTCGGGGAAATTGGCTTTAACCCTCCCAAGACACAATATCTATCTTCATTCAAATAACACTCAGGCACTCCATTATAATACAGGGAGATAAGAATTAGGTTGAGAGCCACTTCCAGACTGGCTTACAGTGAAGGCTGTTTGGGAGGAGCCCTACAATGAATTCATTTTTCTCCATATCACCAGCAGCTGTTACAGAAACGGAGGAGTAGAAGTGTATATTGTTCTCTATACTTGAATAGTCACTTCTGTCATCCACACGGAGCCTTTTGATTTGGTGGAATTGTATTTATCATCTGCATAGTCACAAGACAATATCTCAAAGAGAAGCCTTTAGTGAAGACCATGTGAAGGCCATTTGGGCTAGGATAATGCAACTATTCACATTACGCACAAGTAAACTGAGTTACAGTGTGCAACTATATACCATACAGCTGATGGTACTAATTTGGGAGCTTCATGATGACTGACCTTTTTCAAGAAACAAACCTGTCCGTCTTAACATTTCCATTAGTGGGAGTTTTGAAATGGTTTAAGAAAGGAAAAAGGTACAGATTGAAAGGTTTAATGTAACTAAAGGCACAAACACACAACCAGTAACTTAATTATAAATTAGCCAGACATAGTGGATCGGTCATCAGCTGCACATTCGCTCTAGTTTGCGATGTGTGTAACCTCTGCTGTACAAGGCCACAGAGCCAAATTACTACTTTTCATGGCTCTTCCCAGATTTCCTGGATATAATGGCGCACTTCAATGCAAAAAAATGACATCAGTAAAATGTTTTGAATCATGTATTTAAAAAGTGTACGCATCAACACCCCCCCTAGATTGGAGGGTTACAATGTTATGTTTGTATTAACGCCGTCACTGATTCATAGTACACTGCAGTGCTCTCATTTGTCAGGCTGTAGTTTGTGGTGTGTTGGATTGCATTACATTATAAACATTTTCACAGCTTGAAAAAAAAAAAAAAAACACTACAAACTCAAAGCCTCCCTGACACAGTGTCAACAAAACTGGTATTTTATGGATTGTACTGTAGTGCAATTGGTGGTGTCAGTGTTGCTTAAATTGTGTCATTCTTTCAACAGGTGCTTTTAAACTAGCTTCCAGTAATACAGATGTTTCTTTGGATCAGCAGCAACAGCAGTGTAATACTTTGAAGTTTAGCGACTGTGAGATAATGCTGCGAAAATGTCTGACAAACCTGTTAAAAAGTTTCCCTAAGGAAAAGACAGAAGCAAACACATGCTTCTTGATAAATTTAAGTCAATTTACACTTCAACTTTTCAGTGGCACGCATGTGCAACCTTATTTTAAGTGTAATTCCAGTGGAGCACAGACTTAGTGGCATTCTAACCTCCTGCACATTTTACGAATGAGTGGTGTTTTTAACAACAGGGTTACGATGCCTCTAAAGTGCTGCTACAGGCAAAGCTTCTTTTGAGTTTCAGTATTTGTCCGTCCACATCCTGTCCCAAATGTTTCTGCTTTTTCTAGTTATGGACCTGGCTCCACACATTAACATTCTGGTATAGGGGGGGGGGACGGGACACTCTGGCTTTCTGGATTTCTCTAAACTAATCACAATCGTATTGGGTGGGGCTAAGCCCTGGATGCAGCAAAGTTGCCCTTGCAAAATAGATAACGCAGTTAGAGGAAGGGGTGGAGAATGCCGAGTGACCTAGAACCACAGTCTACATCCGGCGAGTCAGAGTAACTCTCAACAGATTTCTTTGTAATTCAAAATAAAAACACTAGACACTACATAAAATAGTGTAGCAAAGAAAGCTGTCATACGGGGTAGACTGAAGCACATGTCAAATATATTAGATTGCTGTTACTAACTTTTATCCACTTGAAGTGTGCGCTATGCACCTGTAGCACACATATCAGAATGTATGTATATGTATTTTTAAAGTAAAAGCCTAAGGAACAAGCATTGCAACTAAGCTTAGGCTATAATTAATAATATTAGCTATAGCAAAGATCTACTCTGTAAATATATTTAAATCTGATTTTATGGAAGTCTACGAGAAAATGACACTACTTCTTACTTGATTTATTCCCTCAGTAAACATTGTTAACATGAGTTTATGGTCTAAAACGCTAGTTTCAAGTCTTCTTCAATACAGCATGATGTTCATTTAGTAAATGATGCTCCCATTTAGAGTAAAATAGACCATAAAGCGGAGTATGCTTGAGGGCGGGCTTACTGGGATAAACAGGTCACTGCCTCTACCAGAGCCATATATTGAGTCTCTACGTCACTCCTCTGCATTCAAAACATGGTCACTTCCGTTCACCGGTTGCAAAAATTCAAGATGGCGTCGGCCGTTATCAAAGATGGCGACGGCCAAATCGAAGCTTCGAGCTTGAACTCGAGGCTTCGAAACGGCAGTCCACAAACCAATGGGTGACTTCACAATGACTACGTCCACTTCTTCTACACAGTCTAGGGAATTTATGCATCTGTCCAACAGGCAACAAATCTATCAGTCTGTCTGGAAACCACGGCTCCTCCTCCGGCACTTTGCTTTCCTGCTGCCTTTTAATTAGCGCCGGTTACCACCTCAACAAAACAACAGATGATATGTCCACTGATTTGTGCAACGGCCTCAATTATGTCTTAATGACCTGAATGCGAAAGAGGATAGGAGCCTTGAGGCACAGGCACGCCTCTGTGTACAACCCCCCCATCAACACACAAACTTGGCTACCACTGGAAAAGTTTACATCTTTATATATAGCAAAACTAATTTACAAAAAACAACATTCCTTGGAGGCTAAAGCCTTCTTCTTCTCATAGCGTCAACAGAAACTCATCAAATCATTTTCCATTTGTCTTATAATGGCTTTAATGTAACCACAGCCCACCAAGCATTCAGACTGATTAAAATAAAATCTAATTTATTTTCAGCCCTATGACAATACACAAAGTATTGCAAAGTGAATAGATGGCACTTAAGGGCTATGAAAATCTATCAATTGGACAAGGAAACACTCACTCAAGCAGTCAATAAGCAAGCCACAGAGTAGATGGTCAAACCCTGTCAGTTCAGAATTATATTTGTCAGAGTGTAGGCAAGTGTCTGTGAATGTGAACAAGAACAACTTTGCCTTTCATGTTTAATAATAATAATAAATAATAATAATCATAATACCAACTATAAATACCCTGTCAGAATAGGGACAGAGAGGGAGAAATTATGAGAGACTATGCATATGTGTGAGAAAGAATGAGGCAGAAGCACACACACACACACACACACACACACACACACACACACACACACACACACACACACACACACACACACACACACACACACACACACACACACACACACACACACACACACACACACACACACACACACACACACACACACACACACACACACACACAAAGAGACAGCAAAGAGGCCTGGTAACCAGATCCCAAGCCCTTACCTAGCACCATGGTCATGTAGCGCTCCTCCACTCCAGCCTCCAGCAGCAGGGGGGGCACGTATGTGATCCCAGCTGCCACACAGATCTCCAGGCCACAGGCCAGGGAGTTCAGCAGGACGAGACGCCACTGAAACCTCCATCCGGGCATATTTACAGGGGCTGGCTCGACTTTCCTCCCCTCTGGGATGGACACTACTTGGGGCAGGGGCACGGGGGCCAGCGTGGGGAGGCAGATGGTCTGTCCCCGGTGGGACAAGAGGGCTGTCGGGGAGGGACAGCAGCAAAGACACGTGGATGTCTCAGATGACCTGGGGGATTCATCCTCTTCTCAGCATTCTTGATCTGAAAAGCAGGGGAAGATTAAAGGAGAGCAGTGAGAAAAGGAAGGAAACGTTTAGGAACTTTTGAACCGCTGTGAACAAACGTGAGTGAGGGTTAAGTGTTGCCACTTTAAACAGGTCATTCCTAGGTTACTACACCTGGAGGTCAGTGGCCTCAGGTTGCATGGGGGGGATGTCAGCGTGTCATGCTCTCTCACGACAGCATCCAATCTACACAAATTCGAATTCCTTTTTTTTGCATGGGAATGGAAGCTACAGTCCAAATATATATATATATATATATATATATATATATATATATATATATATATATATATATATATATATATATATATATATATATACACTCAGAGCTTCTCGCCAACAGCTTCAGGACAGCAGGAACAACAACAGGCAGACAGAGGAGATGAGTCAACTGGAGCGACGTGGCGAAAAAAACCAAGCCAAGAACATTAGTTTTCCCTCTGCTGCATTGCTTGCCTTTATTTAAGTCTCAAAAAACATGCATGGTAGAGGTTGGAAAGATCGACCTTTAAAAAGGAAGTCTAAGTCATAATTTACCATCTCTCTTCCCTTTCCCCATAATAACTCTAGTATTAGCGGAAGCCTCTCCTTGGCTGACCCTGTCATTATATGTATTATTAAGCTCTGCATTTCAAACTCAAGACTACTGCCATTGTTCAGCGGAATGTGCATGAGAAAGTCTTTAGCACCTGAAAAGACATGGAGGTAGCAGAGAACATCTGAGAGGGATGATATTTCACAGCATGTTTTAACAGAAAACTATGTTGTGATTCTAGAAAATTGATTGTGTTGTAAAGATCTTGTAATTCCGTCAAAGGTTGAGCTGCATTCATCCACACTCGACTCTAAGCTTTGTGTATGAAGACAAATAAAACCCCAACGTGAACCACAACAAACCATGTCCTTATTATGTTTTGCACGCTGTTCTACATTGACACACAAGTCACCCACACATTCAATGATTTTTTTTCGTTCAGTGAGAAGAAGCTAATATTTTTCACAGGCTTCATTGTCAAGATACCATATGTTCAACGTATCCCAGTTCCTAACCTGTCCTGCTTTTCTGAACAGATTATAGTCTTACATTTTACTAATATTCATCTGAAGGAATGAGGTGTTACTTTTATTCTAGACAAAGAAAACATATCAGGCTGCCTGTTATCTGTTTGCTATTAGATATCTGTACATTAATAAAAGACCAAGATTACCATTATCGTCATCATCCGCCAACGAGGTGTGTGTGCTTTTAAAGCAGAGGGAAAGAGCAAGAACAGTCAGAACAGCCGCAAAAACATAAACAACAAGGTGCTATATTTGCATTTGGTGTTACATTTTTCTGCCAATGCTGCCCATCTGTTCTCTCCCAGCAAAAAAGGAAGAAAAAAAAGAACGTCATCATCTCTAACAAGATGTGGTAAATCACAGAAACATGCTCTGATCAGTAAGTGATATAATCAGATTCATACAGTATTCCAAGGATATGCTTCTTGTGTGGTTTTCTCTCAAGAAACTAAAGTGGTTTGTTACAAGTGAACTCAGCGTCCTTAAACGTCTATATTTCAGCACCACTCGCACAGATCACTGTCATCAGGCATCCCAGCAATGCCAATCTAAATCCTCCAGTTCCTTTCGCAACGTTATAATCAAAAATGTTAACTGAATGTCATCAACGATGTCCTCAGAGTTCCTACAGCAATCAGACATTCCCAGCTCAGTCATTATGAGTCCTTTGATATACAGGCTCTTTGAGAAATCTGAAGGACAAAGCGACAGTGTTAGCTGGCTGGACCTAGCAGAGGCCTGAGAGAGAGAGAACCATTTCACACCCGTCACATCCCATTCCCACCCAGCCTGGGCATGCTGAAAGGCACCCATCAGGGGACCAGCCTCTGCCCCAGCAACCTGTCTGGCCACAACAACCCCCTACCGACATATTCTGTGTGTGTGTGTGTGTGTGTGTGTGTGTGTGTGTGTGTGTGTGTGTGTGTGTGTGTGTGTGTGTGTGTGTGTGTGTGTGTGTGTGTGTGTGTGTACATTCCCCCTCCCTCTATGTCCTTATCCTTCCTCAACCCCTGAGGTCAGCTTCGTCTCTGACCTGCATTCTAACAGCACCCTTTTGACATATCTGCCCACGGCTGGTTATGCCTTATGGTTCTGAATCTCAGTCTGAATGCTTTCAATTGAAGCCCCAGCTGACTCTCTGTCAGACATTCTCACTGAAAACAGAAGGGCCCCCGGTGGCAAGAATAGAGAAATCTGATTTGTCTACTCAAGCGTCTGCGGCTTGTCTGGATGCCTGCTCCAAATGCAAGTCAGATTCCGGGTTGTTTTTTTTTAATTGAATGGCTGCTTGAGTCTCTACCGGAGTGGCAGTGTCAGAGTCAGAGTTAGGATGAGGGTGAGGAAGGAGAATGGAAGGACTGAAGGTGGTGGCACGGATAGAGGGAAACAGTAGTAGTGTCGGGAAGCATTTATCAGTCCATTCATCCACCTCAAAGTCAAACATAAAAATAAAATCCATTTGTTTTAATATGGGGCTCTTGAGCCAATTCTGCTTTGTGGCATTGGCATAAAGCAGAACATAGCTCTCAAGCGTGCTTTCTAGGGAGGGGGGAGGGGACACACACACACACACACACACACACACACACACACACACACACACACACACACACACGCACACACACACGCACACGCATTTAATGGCACCTCTGACTCTACAATGTATTCCAGTCATGCCCTTGATCATCCTCCTATAGCCTTGGAAACACAAACACACTCACACGCTTTTAGAAAAAACAGCTCTCCTGGAGGGCTGAACAATATAACATTTTAATTGTCATCGAGCTGTCAACTGGCGCAATTTAAACATTGTGAAAGACTCCCATATTGCACGATCTGAGTACACCTTGATTTCGTTATTTTAGAATCGAAAGTTATATTGTTAAATTGCGACATTAACATTTTTTCGCATACTGCATATTTTGCTCATATCGTGAAGCCCTACTCTCGTTGTCACCTTAGGTGTTTAAACAGTACAATCTGAGCCAGGGCTGGTGAGGAGGGGTGTTGGGGGGGACAGCTTTTGTCAGCTCTCCCACTGCTCCATTACCGTGCCCTATTCAGCCGCAGGCCCCCCCCGCCCCAAAAAAAAAAAAAAAAAAAAAAAAAAAAAAAAAAAAAAAAATAATCGGTCCTAATGACTCCGAGCGGTATTCTTACAATACAACACATCCTTTGTATACATTGTGCCAGAGAGAGTAATTTGATATAGTGAGCCATCAAGTCCCCTCCCAAGTCTTTTATTAACGCAGTGTTCATATAGATGGTAAGATATAGAAAGTGTGTGTGTGTGTGTGTGTGTGTGTGTGTGTGTGTGTGTGTGTGTGTGTGTGTGTGTGTGTGTGTGTGTGTGTGTGTGTGAGAGGAGTTGGGCGGGCAAGGATGGGGGTCTCCCAGCAGACAGCGGGGGTATGGAAGAGCAGAGGGGAAGGAATTGCTCTGAGATGACATCAGAGCCACAAGCACATTGAGGCTGTGGCAGCAGAAACCTCAGGAGGAGGGTCTGGTTGGGAGTTTGGCACAAGCTGAACGGCTGCAGCACTGTGGCCTTCCTCCCTTCGAGTTACTGCACGTGAATGCGCACTGTTTCCATTGCTCAGCCCCTCAAATGCTGGCCTTGAAGTCCTTCGCACAAAATCTGCCACTGGACTTTTTTTTTGTGTGTTCTCTCCAAACAGCCAATGTACCAACTGTAAGTAAGATGCATGTTAGCTAGCAACTGGCACACCGACTGTGCGTGTGTGTGTGTGTGTGTGTGTGTGTGTGTGTGTGTGTGTGTGTGTGTGTGTGTGTGTGTGTGTGTGTGTGTGTGTGTGTCTCAGCCTCTGACTGAACTCAGAACTAACCAGAAAGTCGACTTCCTTCTGTTCTTTCTCTCCTTTTTCTTGTCATGTGTACGTTTATGAAGCAGAGTCATAAATCCCCAGGAAATGCACAAATCTCAAAACTCAATTTTTAGCATTCAGCCAAATTTGCATCTAATCTTTGTATTTCAGACTTGTGTCACTATCTGATCACTCAGTTAAGCTCAAAATGTAGCATTAGCTCATTTTAATGCTTAAATTTCATTTCTTCTTTGACCTGGTTTGTACTGGTGTTCAGAATCTTTCATTTCTTTAACCTTTAATTATTCATGGCAGTTTTACTAATATCTGTCGTGCCTGTCAGGGAAATACGAACTGACTTCTCTAACCTTTAGACAACCACTGCCCCTTGCACAGACACCATCAAATCTCTGCCACCATTTTTCCCCAAACACACCGTCTCCTTCAGTTACTCACAGCTGGATAATAACATGGAACTCGTTTAACTTACTTCAATAAAAAAACTTTAGTGTTTGATTTGTGTTCTGCCTCTGCTCACTTGAAAGGCAGCCCTGACCGTGCTGACCCCACCCCCTAGCCTGTAATCTTAAGCCCACATCCGTCACTGTGACCCCTGACCCTGCCTTTCACCGCAAATCATGTGACCAACGTAACTTTTCAAAGACAGCGCCAGCAGTGGGATGGCTGTCTGCTGGCTAATATTCTCCTTCTGTACTGTGCTGTTAAATGAAAAGTCAACCTGTCTGCAGTTATTTTGAAGTAGTGCTTCTGGGAGAAGATACGATGAAAGGACATACATGTTACGACGGAGCAGGAATCACAACCTTGTCTTACTTCTGGAGGGTCTAGTGACACCATTTGCAGTGCCAAAATGTGAAGTGCTCTTTCCATATCGGCACCTAATTAGGCCAATGACTCAAAATAAGTCCCTTCCGTTTAAAAAGACGACATGGAACTAATAGTCCATGGCTCTAGAGAGAGCAATGCTATCAGTGTCTTCAAAAAATATTTGTACGTAGGAGGATGTAATTTGTGGTATAGGGAAAAAATCTATTATCAAACCAATCATTCAAATTCAGTAATTCCTTCACATCACAGGAATTCCCCAAATACAGGTTTAAATAGCATCTGTACTCCAACACAGGAAAAGCCAGTTCTTATCTAAAGGAGACTGCAGCGGATCCACACAGAAAGACTTGACACATACGCAAATGGTACTTATCAGGTGAACATGCGAGGAATGCAGTCTAGGATGGGCTGCTCTGGTGTGGGTTAATTAGTGTGCGTGTTTGTGTGTGCGTGTGTGTCAGAGGGAAGCTCTGTCCACACGAGAGAATGAAGCATGCTACGGCTCAGGGAGGTGACCGTTATCATTCTGGCCCATGCAAATAGCCCAACAATGGAGTGCAGCAGAGTTCAGCCGTGTAGCCTCATGTGAGTCAATGTGGCCGATAACACGCCTCCCTGCGGACCGTGGCTTTACAGAAAAACCTTTTGTGTCAAGGTGAAAGGACTAATAAGAGGGAGTAAACACGCTAATAAGTTTTCATTCAACCATGAGCAGGTGTGTTTACATTTGGTTAATAGAGCAGTCACAAGCTTAATTAGGTTTAATTCAACAACCAGTTAATTGCTGTAGAATGTTATTTGTGATCAACACTATGCCTTAACATGCAATATAATAATAATAATAATAATAATAATAATAATAATAATAATAATAATAATAATAATAATAATTAAGCCTTTATTAGTCCCACAATGGGGAAATTATTTCTCTGCATTTAACCCATCCCGGAGGAGCAGTGGGCTGCAATGAAGCACCCGGGGAGCAACTTGGGGTTAGGTGTCTTGCTCAAGGACACCTCGGCATGTTGCCGGTAGAGGGGTTTGAACCACGGGACAAGCGCTCTACCTCATGTGCCACAGCCGCCCCATATTATAATATTGACATGTATTGAAGATTCAGGCAAAAATGTATGGCATTTATTTGTTGTTATTTAAATCAGACTGTCTCAGTTACTGTCAGCAGCTGTTTGTGAATTGATTAACCTTATTTGAAACCTGAAAATCATATTCAAGTCAAATCATTAATTTAGCCATTTTAAAACATCGTCTTGTTACCACATGCATCAGGGTGTCGAATCAGTCTGTGGGAAATTATTTTTCAATCAATGTTAAGAGACCATTCCTGTAAGAATGCTAACAAGGTAAGTTCTTTTTAGGTAAAAACATGGCTTGAATTAGACTCTCAATAAGAAAAGAGGATAAAACTGGCCTTCACTAACATTAGCAGTCACAATACAGGAGGTACAGTTTCATTTCATCACATTCAGAGGAAATTCATCATGCTTGGCTGAATGACAGCAGCTAAACATCCAAAATGCATGACCAAAAATGTGCGTCTTTGCCATTACAAAGACACATCTATTAATCCTGCTGAGGGAATACAATGTAAGATATAGTGTGATGAAAGCAAAATAACATGATGTGCCCCAAAGGAGTGGAGATATTTGGCAAAATAATACTCACCAGCCAATGAAGCTAAGCTCAAAGGTCCATCTACAGACAGGCATTGCTGAAAATTCAGCTTTTAATCAATTAAAGGCTACTCACACTTTTTATCCAATCAACACACTCCACTCGCAGAGCACATCTGCACTGACTCTTTTGACCACCTGCTTCAACTCTATGCTCCAGGAGTATGACTCTTTTTAGTTCCTGCTTCTTTTTGTGTCCCCTGTTCCCTCCTCTCTCATTAAGCCCACCTCCTTTGCCTCCCTCCCATCATTCTCCCTCCCTCCCTCTCTTCAGTTCCCCAGCCTGTTAGGTGAGAACTGGGGAAATCTCAAAGCACTTGAGGAATCCTGTCACTTGTCAATTTTTTTTTAATTTTTTTTTACAAAATTCAGGCCAAACAGGTAAAACCTTAACCTGGAATATTGTACAAAGACACACGCTTACCTGTGTTGTTTAGTAGGAGCACAACAGGCGCTTAGCTAACAACCCCACAATGACACTACTCCCCCATCCCTTCTTTCTCACTATCTATAAACCACTCCCTAAGGTTCTGTATTGTACCCCCTGACCCAGTATCATGTTCAACTGTCTATCAGGCCGGAGGCAGCCCTCCCACTCTCTCTCATTACCTCCCCTCCTGCAGCCCAGTCTTAGTTAAGCTCATACTACTGCATGACCGCGTGTCCATGGACCGCTTTAACCCTTTTCCTGGTTCACCAGCTCATCCAGCAGTAAGCTTATTTGAGTAGACACGTACATGCACACACACACACGATTTCTCGCACGCAAAAACACACACACACACACACAATCACACAATCACTCAACCCCCGGCTGGCTGCCATGTCTGTACCCCACGCCTGGAGGCCAAGACCAACCCTCTAGAGAAAAGCTTTTAATTAGATAACAGTGAGAAGTAGAAAAAAGAAAAGTGGAGCGAAGGGAGCTCTAAAATGGGAAGGGTGGTTAGTGGTGGTGGGTGGGGGGTGTGTGTTGAGTAATGTCATTAGACTACGGCTGGCTTTAAGGAATCCCCATTTGTGGAGCCCAGAGGCAGATCAATATGAAGACGGAGTGCGGAGAACGGCTGCTGGCAGCGCTTCCCCTCTGCAACAGGAGCGGCTTGACTGGAATTAAGAGAATTCTGAAGATCCAGTTTTTGGAGAAAGCCAGGGCCTCACTAACTCAGCGTGGAGTTCGGTTTCCTCACTCATGAATATGTCTTACCCTCTCACAAAATCTTATATTTGCATAAATCTGGAAAAGCACACAGAAAACTAATATCGCCCTTCCTTTAAAACATTGTAAAAGGTATATTATCTCAATGGTGTGCAATTACCAGCCCCAAGTACAAATATGCACATCTCCAACGAACACCCTCCTTGTAGCTTTATAATAAACTAGGAATTGAAAATGACAGAAAAAGGTTTTTATTGTGTTGGTACGGGAGAACTGTATGGAAGTAAGAATAATGAGGTATACAGTGAAAAAAAGAAACCTTTGTTTGTTCCATAACAGACAGTTTCCCCAACCACCTGACAGCTCTTTCTATAAATGGATCTGTTGCTACATGAAAGGATATTGTACCAAAACCTTACACATCTTCAACCTTCTGTGCTGTAAAGTTTCTATTGTAAACATGGTGTATGTGCTTGACTACAGCTTTGGCTAAAGACACTTGAGCACTCTGGGCAGGCAGAGACGGTTTTAATTCCATGGTAGCCTTTTTCCACAAACCCGGCTCCTCCACTGCTGGCCAAACCCAATGTGCCCATAATAAGCTACAACACACTGCTCTCTGCTTTGATAAACCAGGGAAACCAAAACAGTGTGTCAGAAATAGAATCCAAGGGCCACTACTCTTGACATGGCAGCAGGGACCCACTAGAGCCTAAATGTCACTCCCATTATACATAGCACGAAGGACGGGACGGGAAAGATCAATCACTCATTGTGTGCTTCCACGGCAAATTAACTTTTAAGTAGATACGTGACGCTGATGCTTTAACACATTAAACACAGAGCCTCTCTACATACCCAATAGCTTTTAACATGTATCGCCTTCGGGATTAGCACTATTCCAATGAGAGAACCAGACAGTTAACCTTCTCCAAGAGTTATCTATAATAGGACATAACATAGATGGTCCAAGACTCTTCTACATAGTCTCTTAAGGCTGAACAATCCCATCAGTATTTTTCTTACACATGGCCATCTGTTGCACACCGCCACATAACTGTCATAGCATGCCGAGCAACATAAAAATGAAAATTCAATTATGAAATAAAGAACCCATCCATAAAGCTGCGCCAAGAGCACACAACATGTTTCATCCATTTGCAAAAGACTGCTTTACACATGTTTGTTTCTGTGCCTGATAAGAGAAGATGAACTCAAAGCAACAAAGTTAACTTAAGTTTGAATGGTTTATCCACTGTACCGAATTCAGATCCAACACATTTTCAAACTCCTTAATAAAAGTTTGACATGTGTCGGCGAGAAATGCAGGGTTTTCCCCAGAGAATGCAGGTTCCATTGTTTATGGGTGCACCACTGTCTAGTATCCTCAAATGTCTTGTAATATTAGATTAAATTAAAAAAAAAAAACATAGGTGCCAAAAACATTTGCTCTGTCAAATAATTACTGACACAATCCCCCCTTTAATGTACTATATTTACCAAATGTCTCAACAGTAATGCATGCAACATTATATTGATCATGCAAAAGTTTTTTCCCCAGAGAAAATGTATAATTCCTCTTTTACTGCTCTTGTGATCTCATGTTTCACACAGAACTGAAATTAAGAACCACCAGATTTGTACCAAATAAAACCATACAAATAAATGGGAACTCATTTTAAAACAGCTAAATGTTTCTATTTTCTTTCTGAGTTTTATAGCGATCATCTTATATATTAAGAAGCAAATCATGCACGAAGAATCACTTAAAGTGGCCCTATTATGCTTTTTCCACTTTTCCCCCTCTACTTTAGTGTTATTTTTATTTTTTACATGTAAAAGGTCCGTCGAGTGTAAAATCTGAAGTCCACGCCTAAAAGGAGTTACCCTCCCCTGCCTGAAAAGGCTCCATTGAAATCTCTCCTTCACTTCCGTAACTTTATGAGGTCATAATGTTACAGAAGTGACGTAAAACTGCTTCCGGCTAGTTTGGCCCTCAAACAACAAAAGAGAGACATAGCTGAAGCTCTGGAGGAAGAGTTTTTTTAAATGGGCTAGCTGACCAATCAGAGCAGACTTTGCTTTCTGGAGGGAGGAGCAAGCGCTACAATGGATCATTTCAGAGAGAGGGTGAGAAGAGGTGCTGCAGGACAGCCAGGATGAGAAAAACAAGGCGGATTATGAGCATTAACGCATGTAAACATGTTGTAACTGTAACTTGAGATGAAAATATGCACCCAGAGAATAGCATAATAGGGCCTGTTTAAGTAATCATCTAGCATGACTTCCCTACTAGCTAGAGTAATAGCTGACTGTGTAACATCCTGAGCAGAAACTGAAAGACCACTGCTTTCTAGTTCCCTGAAAACAAATGAGAGCATGACTTGCTGGTAGAATCACTTCCTGAAAAGGAGCCTCACTGCAGGACATTTGTTATTCTCCTGAGAGAAGAAGTGTCCTTACAGGAACATCCAAGGGCTCAAAAAGAACAAGCAGAAAAACACACATGGAGTTCAGACAGAGATGCCTGAAAACATCCTAAAATGATGTCTTAACAATCTTACTTGCGTTGCTCTCAGACATTTACCATCTTTAGGAGGAACGCTCATGATTTAGTTCTTCCCAGCTGCTAATGGGAAGAAGCCAAGGGTTGATGGAGGTAAACGTTAGAGTTTTTTAAGCAATATGATGATTTGGACTATGAGGTCTCAAACACCCGTCAGTGTAATATCTTGTTTATCATCTCTAAAATACTATGGCAACTACAACTTTTCAGGAAGGAATAATCAAGACAAATAATCCTTTTTGCACTTAGATTTAAAATACATTTATCCTATTGGATAACATTTTAGCCTTGTGTTGTACCCACAGATTATTTATCAAATGAGGGGCGGCTGGGGTGCAGTGGAGAGCAGGGTCATTCTTCATTTAGAGGATCGGTGGTTCGATACCCGGTCGATGTGTCCTTGGGCAAGACACTTAACCCCAAGTTGCTCCCGAAGTCGGTGTGGAATCGGTGTGGACTGGATGTTGTATGAATGTTAGTTAGAGTCTGATGGGCAGGTGGCACCTTGCATGCCCTGTCATCAGTGTGTGAATGGGTGAATGATATGTAATGATATGCAATATAAGCTTTGAGCTACTGATTGTAAGTCGCTTTGGATAAAAGCGTCTGCTAAATGACTGTAATGTAAATCAAATGGTCTAGACTGGGTTATTTTCATGGCCAATCTCAAAGACACTAACTGTAGTCAGCCACGATGGGCTCAATTAGCCTTATTACATGGTTTAAACTGAAATGTGACCATTGAATACACACATTGCAAATTTGATGCTAAAACAATACATTATTTAGCCTATAAGGCCACGTAACCAGCTCTGATACACTCTGAGGTTCGTATTCGGAGACAGGGAAGATGACACCAGTGGAGGCATTATAGGGAATTCAACACCTTCTATGTGGATGTCCAATCCATGTTGAT
This sequence comes from Anoplopoma fimbria, assembly GCF_027596085.1. Classification (NCBI taxonomy): domain Eukaryota; kingdom Metazoa; phylum Chordata; class Actinopteri; order Perciformes; family Anoplopomatidae; genus Anoplopoma; species Anoplopoma fimbria. The sequence goes on from NC_072467.1 coordinate 10,672,932, forward strand.
GGTCAATGTAGTCGTTTGAAGAAAAAATATCCTCATTGTGTGCTTTATGACCCAGAACGCTGAATGTAAGATCTTTGATCTTCCAGCATTTAAGTTAATAAGAAATAAACCTTAACCATGAATATGATTAATGACTTCAATAAATGACTAGGCCCTTAATATAAAAAGGAAATTAGACACCTTCCTACAAGTGCAGAGATATAGGATTAATCAACGACTGCAGGGCTGCCTGTCGAACGTAAACGCATGAACATCAGCTTTTGCAGCACATACAAACACTTTTGAGTTTTCAGGGGGAGGCATAGGGGTGTGGCTATGATTAGCCTTTACAGTGTTGTAATACTTTAAAAAAAAGACAAGTCAGCAAACCTAAAATACTTGGGGGAAAAAAGTAGTATAAAAGGTACCGGGTGATTTATAGGAAGTTGAGGGCTGAGAGAAATTACAGATAGAGGAAATGGTGCCAAGGAGGCCCGTCCAGCTGTTTTCAAGAAACTAGAAACACCAAGGTCACAACCCCTCCAGCTGCATGGATACAGTTAACGCAGCAACGCATAGAGGACCGACAGAAATGAGGACAGATGGACATCAACAGGTCCATCTCCTTTTCCCAGCTGTTGTCAAAGCAGTAGTGGCCCTAAGGCACAGTGATTAACGCCTCAGTCAAATGCTACACAATCCAGATGGTAGATACGGAGGAGAAGGGCAAAGTCCTCTCGCTCCCTCTCAAACCAGTAGCATAGACAGGAAGGCATGAAGCCACGCACATACACACACACACACACACACACACACACACACCATGACTCTTGGCATATGCTTAACGTTGTGCGCACGCAACATTTAAATACATGTCAGTAAACATCCTGCCCACAGACATGAAGTGCTCTGCAGTGGCATTGTAATTGAATGTAGCCTTTCCTTCAAAAACATAAAAACAGCAGCATAAAAACACAATAGGAAGCCTTTTACAACGTTACTATCTTTGTGTGCCCAACCCATAAATGCAAACTAAAAGGCGGAAGGCTACACTGGGCGTTTTGGGGAAAATAAGAAATGTCAATCATCAGCTCTACAAGACGAGAAGCCTGACAACAAAAGAAACATGTAATCAAGACAAATCTTTCCTTAGTTCCTTCCTTCGTCTCAATCATGTCCTCAAAACCTTGGACAGGACACTCGAAATCAAACAAGTTCACAAAACGGGAAAACATTTACTGTCAACTAGGGTGAAACAGCATTTCCATTAGATGTGGCTGTGTGCATCTGTGTCTGTGTGTTTTTCTGTACACGTGTGCATGAGCAGCAGCCACCTTTTCACACATGTGTGAGCTGTTGGGACCATCATGGCTGATCCCCTAAGCCCGCTGTACGAAACATTTCTGACAAAACATTGAACTGGCAGAAGCAGGCATCAAAGCACTCGCACACATATTGACTCAAATCATAAGCTTGATCCGTTCACAAGGCACAGAGCATCTCGAATATCAAAGGTCTCCCTCAAACACTCAATAGCATCCCTTTCAGCTCGCTACATGAAAGAGAACACTGTGGTGTCTCATAATATGGCGTTTCCCCATTCACAGAGACAAGCTTCAAAGAGTGCTAATTCAAGTTGGAAACATTTCTCTGTTCTCCTTGGCTTGGTGTTTCTGGAAGTTTTCAGTAAGACATTATCAGAAGGTGGCAGGGTCATTCATAATTTGGCACACTGAACGCCTTACCAGATTTGCTCTTTCTGGATCCGCCACATTACACACTCTCTAGGGCTCCTCTGACTTCAGTCAAGGGGAGAGGGAGTGTGAATATGTGTTGCGAACATCTGGCCAAGTCCTTATCACCATGGGAAAAATGTCTAAGGACAAGCCGGTGTTATCCCCGCTCCAGGGCTAGTTTCATCTGGACTTCAACTGTGATTTAGCAGCCTTGTCAAAACTCTTGTGTAGGGCTTCTCATTCATGGGAAATTAAGGGGAAAGTAATAAGCTCGTTTGCCGTCTGTTCCGCACCTTTCGTGAGAGCCGGACCTGAGGCTGTTTTGCCTTCAATGCCACGCAGTCCCCTCCACACTTAAAACATGTGGGCAGAACTAAGTAAAGTCAGTAAATGGAATTAGGCTAGCAGAGGGGCTGTGAGTGGAACAACGGAAAGAGAGTCAGACTGTTGGGTCTGTTTGTTTTCTCTCGCCAAAAAGGAATTGAGTGCTGCCTTGTTAGCTACTAGTAACTTGTTGAATGGAAGCCTAGATCCTCCTTTATCAGCTCTACGTTAAAACAAAAAACAAAAACTTCAAGAACCAGAGGAGAGGTCCATGATATGAAGATCACATTCTAAAATGGATCTAAATTCAGTACCATTGTTATTCTGAACCTGTTTGACTAAAGGAATTACACATATGTTGTGTGTACACAAGTTTTACAAAAATTTGAAAGGATGCAAAAGAACCAGATATATCATCTCTTTTTAGCTCACGCATTCTTCTTCCTTGTCAAAACCTGGCATCAACGTTCCCCAAAATGGAACTCAACCACCAATAGTTTGGTCAGCAATTTAAGTGTGTTATGTTGGTAGCTGCTAAACCAGAATATGTACCTATCCTGAGGCTTGTTGACGATTTATGAATGCATGGAATGGGGAGGGGAAAGGAGACCGGAGCAACATAACAGAAAGAGCTGCAGGTCCTGGTGAGTTCTCAGATCAGTCAGAGGCTTTTCAGGGCAAAGAAAAACAGACTACGAAAAACAGTCCAGCGGTCAAATTCGCATGAATAAAGCAAAGGCTAAAATTTGGTTTTTAGAGTCTGTCTGGAAATACCTTCAGACTTCTTAACCATAATGACAGAGCTTTGGTTACCGAACGCTACAGGACAGTTGTAGTGATCAGTGTAATGCCTCACTGCAAAAACAGAGTCCTTCTGCATTTATTATTGTGTTGCATAGACAGGAGAAAGACAAACATCAGCGGACAGTTACTTTTGCCAGCCATACCAAATTAATGTCACTTATATGTTCTCATAATGCACTAAGTGCTTCTGTTTTTAGAAACTGCCGTGCCGTCGGCATATTTCACCCATTGTGTTGCAGTGCATTCAAGTTTTAAATGACAAAAACACACAACAACAAATTAGGGCTAAAGAGAAAAGCAGTTGGCCAAGCAAGCCACTAGAGAACTGAACCGGTGCCAATGCACCCACACACGTTGGCATGGAGCGGTCTCATGCAAAAACTGAAGAGGAGATAGGAAATATTCATGTCTTCTGTTTAACCAGACCATATATTAAAAGAACAGATAACCTAGCTGCCTGAATTGAATATGGCTTCCTTCACCCGCTCACACAAATTAAAGTAAACCAGAGACTCTGACCCTGACAGATGTTCGGCCAGGAACATCAGACTGTCAGAGGACGTTTGTGATGCCAAAGAGAGGGAGATGTTAACATGTTATATTTATATCCAAATGATATTCAAAAACAAATGCTGGTGAACGCATGGTGAAACAAATGACTTAACTGAAGACTCTGCATTATATTCAGTATTATTAGTGACAACATAAAAATAGGACACTGCCTGGTAAAATTCAAGGCAACAACTGTGAGAAAGCAGCCTTAAGGCATAAACAATGAAAACATGGAATGATAATGTCAGAGAGGTGACATTCCTGAGTGGTAGGGTGGGTAGCTGTCATCTTTTCTTTTAGCTGTGGCCCATTAGAGGAGCCTATAAGCGGTCTTTCTCGCTAACCCAGTTGGCTGAAAAGCAGCACTATTACAGGGAAACTGTTTGGACTTTGACCCCGCAGCCTGCAGAGAGCTGGGAAGAACTTTTGCGCTCCTCTGTTTCCTGTCAATGAGAGATCCAGAAAGCAGACAGGTTGCTTAATATTCAACCCTCTCCCCTGCTGTGAGTGAGTTATGGTGTTCTAATAATGTGCATTCCAGCACTTGCAAGGTTTTCACAGCATGTGATAAGGTGTTGTGTTGCCGTTGATTGGTGGTTGTTGTCCTTTAGGGTGGGAGGGAATCTAACACTTTTTTTCCCCCCATCAACTCTCTTTTACCATTACATTTCTCTCCCTCCTCCTGTTTCAACAAATGAGCTCACTGTTTTTACAATGATTAGCGCTTGAGAGAAACATTCAAGGCCCGAGTGGTTTGAACGTTTGCCTAAAGATAACAACCAAATACACCACGCAGATCGGAGAAATTAACTTAATTCGGAGTTCACGCAGAGACAAAGAAAACAGCATAGCTTCTGTCAATATAAAGCCAACAGCTCAGTTATTGTAAAACCCCAAAGCAATTGATCCAATTGGTTTCATTTAGGCTAATTTCCTGCTGACAGAAAATTGAGACAACTAGGATAAAACTCACGTGACAAGCAGAATAAAAACTATAGAAAAACACAATTGAAGTGCCAAAACTTGACTAACCTGATTAAACGAGGACCTGCAATTTAAAACCTGAAGCAATGTAAGGAAAGCGGATTTTCATGAGAGACATGGAAAAAGCGTGTGAGTGTCCCCTGCACTTCTCTGACGTACAGATTACACACCTGTGATTGTTCATGGCTACACATGACACCAGAGCAACAGCAGCACACAATGCTTTGAAGAGGACACAGAACAAAACCCTTCCAGCAAAAGCTCCTCAGGCCATACGCATTAAGAAGAGGTAGCAAAAAAAAAAGGAAAAAAAAAGGAAAAAAAGAAAATGTATCACACCCACCACAATAATCCACCACCTGTCCTCGAAAAACATATGCAGAAGCTGAGTGTAATTCATCGAGAATCCAGGTACGCGTGGAAAGCACTCCGAGCTGGAGATAAACAGCCTACGACTGATTAAAACTGCAAAGCCTTCAGTCGGCCTAAGTAGCTCGGTGTCCTCAACGGCGGGTGATTATCAAGCACTTTGCTTGGGGGGTATATTAGATTGTCAGAAGGCAGTCAGAGAACAACCAGCTGGTTTAGCCACAGCAAACCGGGGTTAAGAAGCCTTTCTATCACCGTGGAGCAGACGAGCTCTGCGGAGAGCGTCGCAAACTCCTCCTGGGGCAACACATAGAAAGTAGTGAGTGCTGAAAATGTGGCTGCTCTGAGATCATCCTTTCTGATCGTAACGGCTTCTAGTTGCTGATCATTAGTACTCCTATTTTTGGATGATGTTAATGCAGTACACCACCGGGATTTCACATGGAGACTAGTTTTACACATACCGGCAGACGGCACAATTAGACTTTGTATCAGTTTAAAAAGGAAAGACGGATAAAGAAAGTTTGTTATGAGTAAATAAAATAAAGTCAAGAGAGGAGAGGAGAGGAGAGGAGAAGAGCTGCCGGGGCCAACAGGGCCAAAGAGAAGAGTCTATTTTCCAGAGTAGGATGAATAACACACTTGAGTGGTCCATGGAGAGGGGAAAGAGGTCTTTGTGTAACGGCCGAGTCACAGTCATGGTGACAATAAAAGTCCCCCTGTCATGGGTTTAGAGCTGTTTAACCTTTTGATCCTCTTCTCCCCCCTTAATGTGGTATTTCAATCTTGAAGGGTCTAGTACAAGCCAAAGAGACAGATTCACACAAAATGGAAACATGGAAACTTTTAGCTTTTAACTCCAGCTAGTTAGAGAAAGAGTTTAGGCTACTTGTACATGAAGTTTACATTCCTGAATTCAATCTAAATATAGGATTTAAAATTAGAACGAGGCTTTGAAAAGTAAGACAAAAGTAAGCAAAATGATCGTTAGCGCAAACAATTTCAACGTTTGTTCAGAAAAGGGTGAAAACAAGGAAACACAAGCAATAAAGCGTCACCTTTTTGTGACTTTCCTTTCAAATTTTAACTGTGAGAAAGTCAAAAACAAAAAACAATATAATGCATCAATAATAAACTGATTAATAGGCAGTTACACAGTAACAATTCCAGACAATGATTAATCCAAGATTTTAAAATGTTCCTTGGAGTCTTCTGCCAACAAACAGCTGGTAGAGAATATGTTTAGGATTAGGGAGGAGTGAGTGAGTAAACAATACTACAAGGAAGGTAAAAGTTACTGACAAAAGTCTACTTGTTGGAAATTGGGCAGGACCAGTCACTGACTCATTCATTCAAAACACATTTGTTCTAGTGAAGGTTGAACATCAGACAAAGGGATTCCTAGTCGGCTATCAGCTGTAGAAATGTGAAGGCTAACAAAAAATGTTTTCTTAAATTCAGTACAATAAAATAAGTTATCTTGCCAAGGATTTTGTTTAGTTTAGCTGGCTCTCGGAGTACTGAAACCTACCAAAAACTTGACCAGTGTATGAAAACAACACGGTTTATATAGTACCAGTCAAAAGTTTGGACACACCTTCTAATTCAACTACTTTGAAGAATCTAAAATATAAAACATATTCTGGTTTGTTGAGCATTTGTTTGTTTACCACATAATTCCATATGTGTTCCTTCATAGTTTGGATGTCTTCAATATTAATCTACAATGTAGACAAAAATAAAGAAAGAAAAACCATTGAATGAGAAGGTGTGTCCAAACTTTTGACTGGTACTATATATACACACACATATATATATATATATATATATATATATATATATATATATATGTATATATATATACATATGTATATATATATACATATGTATACGTATATATATATATATATATATACATATATATATATATATACATATATATATATATATATACACACACATATACATATATATATATACACACATATATATATACATATATATACACACATATATATATATATATATACACACATATATATATATATATATACCCATGTGTCACATCTGCCGGGTTTGCGTCAGAACAGCTCCAAAACAACAATTTAGACGAATAACTTTACAGGCTCGGTAAGCCTGTAAAGTTATTGCCACCATGGCACTTGGCACCACATCAGTGTGTGTGCGTGTGTACGTGTGCGTGTGTATATATGTGTGTGTGTGTGTGTGTGTGTGTGTGTGTGTATGTGTGTGTGTGTGTGTGTGTGTGTATATATATACGTGTATATATATATGTGTGTGTGTGTGTGTGTGTGTGCGCACGGAGCCCCGCTGGTGGAGCTGCAGTTAGCGACGCAGAGTGGAAAAAACTTCCAGAAAGCACCATGCTGCTGGACCCCGGCTAACCATAGGCTACACCTTTCAGCCCCAGGGCTCAAACCACATCAACACCACCGCAAGCTACCATTTTCAGCTCAGCTAAATCACAGTCACTGGCCTCGTATGAGTTTAGGCACACTCAACCTGCGATAAACACGCCGACGTTTGGGTCCAAATGTAACCCGCTGTCTGTGGTTTCGACGCATACAATGAATAAGTTTCAACCCGCACAGCCATCGTCCAGTTACAAAGTAGCGCGTGAGATTTGTGTCTAATAAACAATGCTAAATAGGCGCGGTACGAGTCAAATCAATACCGATGTATTACTTAATTGAAGGACTCTCTTAAATGCAACTTCACCTCAAGTTAGGTGCAGCTCCGGGAGATCCGTGCAGCAACTTGCTCGCTCTCGACGTATCGCTGTTGCTCAACTTGCAGAGAGCCAGATACCCAGCTGTGACAACTGCAGTCAAGCTGGTGGAAACTACAAGTACAACTTCCGGTTTTTAATTTAAAACAATAAATGGACGGAAAGCATCCGCAGCTGAATAACATGTTATTCTCCATGTGAAACAGAAACAAACAAAACCCATACAGACTTTAGGATTGCGTGAATACCAAACTAAACCGAGACACACACTTTTATGTTAATAATATTATTTTCAAAGTGGTCACACTAGATTTTATTTTCTTTAAGCAAAACATTGCTAGTTCCGGGAGCATTACCTGTGACGTGATTACGTGAGAGGAAAACAGCCGTAAACAAACATATTTATATGTATTTACTTAGTAAGGCTTTAAAACCGCTATTATTTCTGATTGAATGCTATTTATATGAACTATTATTACATTGTTCTACCTTGTTCCTCAGTTACTACTTCTATTTTTCACCACCTGTACACATCTTGTGCAACTGTCACCTCACTCATTTTCTGACCTAAAGCAAGCGCGCTTTCTAACATTAGTTTAGTTTAAATATCATATAGCTTTAGTTAATTACATGAGGCAGAAATGAGCAGGCATCCACTGATCATTATCATGCCCTACAATGCAGGCCACTGAACATGCTCTTATCTTTAAAGAACGGTTATTGAATGTGTATTTATAGCTACAATTAGCTAAGTGGGCTATTGAAACCTAAATCTGTGGATGGAAAAAAAAGCTTCTTATATGGATTTATGTTGTTTTCAGCACATTATAAATGTATTATCTACTAGTAACCATCTTCTCTGTCAAATTATCCTTCAGTTCTTGTGCATAAGCAGATTGCTGTCCAGCGAGCTCTGGCATGCCATTCTTCAGACTTGTATTTCCCAGGCATGTTAAAGTAAGTGAGGAAATCAATTATCACTGAATAATTCTGCTCCGTGAGGGTAAAACTTGCACCAGCACAGAAAACTTTACTGCTTCCCATGGTAGGACAACGTTTTGAATCAAGCAGTAAAATGTAAACTAACGTTTCTTTTATCGGCACTGATGATGATGATGATGATGATGACTGTTCCCCGGACAGGTTTCTCTGTGCCTGTGAGTGACTTGACATCCTTGACAAACAGGTACTTCAGCCCTAAGTAGAGCCTTAGGGTGCACTTCTGACCAAACAGCTTTAACAGGTGCCTACTGTTTCCACGCGTAACTTGGTGTGCTGTAGTTCTTCAAGGAAAAAACTCTTCATATCCAGTTTGTGAATGTTGCTCTGATCATTTTCAATCATTTGTACAGAACTGAGAGAGGAGGAAGAGTTGGACATGCATTCTCTTCCCAAGGAAACCCAACACTCTAGGCCGCTGAGACCAATCCCAAGAATGCCAAACACTCAGCAATACATATTCTCACAATTTTGTGGGTTCTCAGCGTGGCAGTGTGATAGAAACTGTTGCAGGTTTCACCATGAAGCTATTCAATCTCAAAACTCTCCCAGGGCCACTGGCCTTCTTGTTTATCCAGAAAGAAGAGAAGGCAACTTGCTTTGATTGCTACTCTGTCATCTCTTTTCATCTTCCTAATACCACCGCTGAGCGTGGCTGTGGCAAACTTTCTGTCAAGCTGAATTGACTTCAGTCCGTCTGAAATGGCTTATAGGCCACCATTAGATGTAGGAGGAATGTAATTCCAATGAATGACATGGATTATTAACTTCAGAGAGATTATGTGCCTGTGGATAACCCATCAACACTGAGTAACGCACTGAACCAAACGCAACTAGAAGTGCATCACTGTTGGCAGGGGGAAAAAAAATATCACCAGCGAAAGCCTGTCATGAGCTTGTGATGGCTTTCGTGAAGAATTTACATCAAATCAGTGTGGTGTGGTTTTTATTCAAACATAAAATTGTAAACATATACAGTGAATATACAGAATACACATCTGATTAGGTTCGAGTGTTCAACACAATTCACAAACATTTAACTGAAGACACAGGACCACTGAGGCTGAGTTTTTTCGGAAAGGTCTGTCCTGGCTCATAAGGACTCAGAAGAAATGCAACAGGCAGCAGACGCTCTTTTAAACTTTATCTCTTTTACTAAGAGAAGTGTGTAAGTGTCTGTGTAGACCCCCTTGTCACATATCTGTCTTTAGGAACAGTGCCATCTGCTGTTATAGAGGTAGAAAAGAGGGACCACACATACACAAAGATTGATCCTCATTACAACTCTCTGCAATGCAGCATAAAAAAATACCTGCCCATTGCTCATCTCCGCTGCAATGACATTCATCTTCGGGACTAAAGGAGCCAAGTTTATGTCACTTCTCTCTGGACAAATCAGCCAGTTACCCATCGGTTTGGACTGTCAACTCATATGATGGCTAACCCTAGTGATCACACATCAGGACTACTTTGTGAACATTCAACAGATGAAATGTGATCGTGAGAGGGACCTCATATACAAAATAAATGATTTAAAGAGGAGATCTGTGACTTTTTAATTTTTTTTATAATCAACACACTGTCATTACATCCATATGTATGGTAATGTGAGGTTAAAACACTACAAAAGTCACATTTAGGGTGGTTGCTAATACAGTTAGGTCACACCTGTCCAATTGCCGCTAAATCCAGCTTCACTTCTTTAGTGAACACTTGATTTTTTCTGCTCTGATGATGGCAATTTCACTCCGTACCAGCGAGTTAAAACAACTTCACCAACACATCATTCTCCGTTACGCTGCAGCTCCAACGTGCGGAAAGCTACAGATCTCAGCTTTAAAGGAAAACTGGTACGCTTGCAGCACTGGTGGCTGATGTCATGATGTCATAAAACTCTGTTACCAGAACCGCACCCCGGAGGCTTGAAATGATAACTGCAGCAGCTGCTTTAGTGATTAGCCACTGATTCCAGTAAGAAGTATTTACAGAGGGTGTAGCTGCGGACGGTGCAAAAATAACAAGGCTCACCAATTGCATACAAACGTCTCTTGTCTCATTTAAATCTTTTTTGAAAATCTTCAGTAAGTGCTTTAATGCCACCATATTACCTTGACCCCATTTCAATCAATGGGGTTCATGTCCTTCTTCTCCACTAAATCTTCACTCCTTTAGTCCACAGTTCATGAAAAATGTCAAATTGTCTGTATAATTGTTGAAATAAATCAGTCTCTGTTAGTCAGAATGCATCAAGGGTGCAATGTGGTGCATCCCTATCCATTAGTGCTTTGAGGTGAGAGTTAGGGTGGAGGAGACGCGGAAGATCTGAGGCAGCATGTTGCTCAACTGGTAGAACATCTCCTCTGAGATACTCTGTCAATACAAAAAGAGACACACAAAGAGACAGACAGGTTAAGTGCACAGCAAGGGACTGAGATTTGTGCAGCAGCAATGAGTAAAACAACACTACTTGTACACGTTTTCAGTCCACACACTGCGACAATGGAAGGGAACCAATGAAACCATTTTTCGAAATTGTGACCGTGACAAAAATACATCTGGACTTTTTGTGTCTACAACCAAGTGTCATAAGGCCCCTTTGGTGCCTTTTAAGTCAACATCACAGGGTCTTTTTTTCCCTGAGGAAACACTAGTCAAGATGATAAAATGATGTGAGCTTCGGCAGCTGTGACTTTAACAGGAGAACATACCGTGTTAGCATCGGCACCCGTCAAATAAGAATGTTAAGTATTAATCTTTAAGCATTCTCGCATCATTCATCCACAGACAAACACAGAGCGTATATATTTAGCTGCCGCGTCTCTTTGAAGGCATTGAAAACAATGTTGTTTCAGAGCTGCTATTTTGAATGGTGTCTGAGCATGTAGCTGACAGGAAGCCTGTAGAGTCAGGAATCCTTTGATGGCTCTGGTTTTTATCATCTTAACCTGTCAACATGAGATGGTGCTATAAGCTCTGCTGCCTTCCTGACAAACCGCAAAATCTATAGGTATACAACATCCAGATAAGGTGGAAATAAAATAACGGTTAGGCAGTCACAACTACCTGAACAGAATGACAGAAAAAAACCTTGCTGTGATGCTGAACCTGGATGTTTTTTCTTTTACTTCTCAAACGGTTAGAGCTGGATATCCAAGCTTGTTCAACATAACGCCTCAGTGTTGTAAAGCCTCACGTTAATCCCGTTGCTTATCACACAATTATATGGATGATGTCTCTCAGCTTTCTTTTATCACGGTAGTGTAAACACTGGTCAAGAGAACCTAAAGCGCTATAATCTCTGATTTATTGTGAGCTCTTCAAACAGTCTCTCCTCTAAGCTACGTACAGCTGGGCCAGGTGTGCCTTTTGTGATGTTGTGTACACGCAAGTCCTTGAGTACACATTTCTGTTGAATTAACAGAGATTTGTTGGCAAGCAATTACTCAAAAAGATGATTGTGTGTCACCTCAGCTGAGAGTTAGGAAAACATAGGTAGTACATTCTGCTTTCACCTTTGGCACTAGAAACTGGACTGTGCGTGATATTCCTCCATCCCATGAGGCCATCTCCATCATAAAGCCTGCAAATAGAAACAGATTGAAAGTAATTCACATATCAAATATCTATCTGTAATGTCCAGTGTATTTCATGCATTCTTTTTTCCTTATGCAGTTTTGTAATTACATTATTTTGTGCATCTAACATCTTACATCCTGCATTGTCTTCCTCTCCAGCGGGAGGAGCGTTGTGCATCTCAGTTACAACATTTGCATATTTGATTCGATTTGCATTACGGAAAATGTACAATACTCTGAGTTGACCCACTGGTAAGTCTCTCTAATCAAAGGGGGAGTTTAGCTCAAAAAAGAACTTTGCTCTTGTTTTAAAAAGCTGTAGACTTGGACTTGACAGATCTCTGCTATGCTGCTACACCAATACACAGCAGAATGGGGACCAATACAACGTGCAATGTAACTTTCTGTTTTAACAGTGCTGATGTGTGGGGCAGCAAAAAAAGCTCAATAAAATAATTCCTTAACTGAAATTTTCCTCTTACCTTTGACACATTTGAATACCAGCTCGGCTCTCTTTAGACACCACGGTATGGTCATCTCCTGCAGAGAGATGAGAGGACAAATGAGTATGAAAATAGCATTCAAAATAAAAAAGGCAGAGCAATTTAGTTAGTGGCGAGTTATGTTACAAACCTACTTTGTCTGAGTCTTACGCAGGTGTGCAAATTAGATACTGTACATATTCAAATGAACTAGATCAAGCACAAAGTCTCCTTTCAGGTGACTCTATCTGCACATAAAATATTTTAGTGAAGGCAATTTTGTTTGCAGGCTGCTGGTTTCACACAGTGACCTTGAAAAGTTCATGACCTAACCTGGTGTCAGTGATGAGCTAGATGTTGCTGTTTGCATGACCTTTAAAAGGCAGGTGTGGTCTTTGCCAAGCAATTGAGGCAAGTAAAAACATTTCTTACATCCAGAAAAATTAATATAACAGTTGTCAAATTGTGTAAGGGTCACTGTCTGGAAACTGGCACTCCAAGTTGTTTGACGGAGTTTTCAATTTCCTCTCCGCAAAACCCTTAAACATGTATTATAGGATAATTAAGCAATAGCTATTCTTTTTTCCTCAAAGTCTTAAATGCTCAGGGAGGAAAATCTAAAAATAAGTACAAGAGGCACAGCCCTGTTTTATGTTTGCAGACTACAGCTCTTCTTGACAGACTATGGTGCTTTCAGTGCCAAAACACAAGAACAGGCTCGTACAAACAGGTTAACATATCCACTTAATGGCCAACAAGACTGAAAGGAAGATGACAGATTGAAAGTTTGGATGTGGAACCAGAAGCTATTAATTAAAGTTTATCTGGTTCCTGGGGCTTCAAAAGTGAGACGCCTTTGGTAATGTAAACAAATACTCTTGATTAGACATGAGAAGGAAATAAATTGAACGTTGTGTCATGGGTGCAATCCAGACAGACGCTTGATGAAAATGTACTTCCCATCTTGAGAGATTCTCAGTTCATTATATTACAATCATTATTCAGATACCATTCATTTCCAGCAGTCCAAAAAGATTTGATAAAAAGATTTTCCAATTTCCAGATAAAAAAAGAAAAGTCCACCTTATGGTGATGGGATCACTGAAAGCTTTCTCTGTTGCTCTCCCCTAGCACAGAGTGCTGCCGTACATACACCCTGAGGTACTAAGTAAACAGAAGAGATCACTACTCTACCACAACACAGCTGAGGGTGCAACGCATAAACAAGCAGAGAGAGAATGAAAGGGAAGAAATTGGGACTATGCCATCAGTTAGGGCCACAGAAACTAGGGCCAGCAAGGTTTTCTTCACCTTCTACCACAAACAAATCACACACTACTTTGGATTAACACAGAAGAACAAGAACAAAGCAGGTTATACTGATACGGTTAATGGTGAAAGTTCAAGAGCTGAATCTACCCAGCTGAGGAGTTATTGAGCAACAATGGATCCATATCAGCACCTGAACCTGACCTCTAAACTCTTGGGAGTTCACCAACCTAAGCATTGAACAGTCAATGTTTGTATTCATACTAAGATAACTTGGTGTGGCAAACGCTTAGTCACTTATCCATTATCTTAAGCTAACTATTTCAATTGTTCATACATTTCTTCTAGCTTCTGATCTCAACAGTTTTACCCGTTATTTTTTTATTAAAATGTTCTAACTTCTAGCTTGCTCGTTAGCTACTATTCATGAATGACAATTATTATTGTTGAGGTGTAACAGTTGAGTGCATCTGTGGACTTTTTTTTAAAAACCAAGTCATACTTTCAATTTTCTACAAAAATGACTGTGGAATGAGTCCACAATTTTTATATCATACACCCTGCAGAAAACTCTCTGGGGTACAAGTTCGTACCCTGGGTTGGAAATCACTGCACCAAGTAAGTAAGTAACCAGGATTAGGGCTGAAAGAATTTGAAAAAAGAATTGCTATTATTTTTGACTGATATTGCAAAGTACTTTCCATTTAACAGGAAATAATCATTTTACATTATTATCATCAACATTTGTGTAGAAAAACATGTTAAAATGATGACGGTAATCTGAAGTAAACAAAGATGATGTGTTGGCCAGGACATCTGCAACAAGACAATATTTAACTTGCAATGTTATTTTAAAACACATTTTGCACTTGACAAATATTGCGTCTCCTGCGATTTGAAAATCACAGTAGGCCATATTGCGAATTCGATTAATTGTTCAGCCCAAACCAGGATACCCCACTTAATGTAGAAGATGTGTAGTTTGGGAGAAGGGGTAAGATAGAACTGACTAAAGGCACTCTTATATATCCTGCAAACTTAAACCATGTTTGAACAAACACAGGGCTAAGAGGATAATTACATTATTCAATGGGTTTAATTATTCCCTTGAGGTATCACATTACTACATTATTATAATCCGTATACAAACAAGCGTTCACCCTGCTCTCAGTTACTCTTACCTCTGACATGTCGTGGACCAGCAGCAGAGGGACTGTGATGGTGGTGACGTCGTGTGTGCAGCAGACCTTCAGGATGTTTCTCAGGCCCATAATGGCCGGGTCCCGGGCCGTGATGTTCCCTGAGCGCACATTGTCGTCCACGCACAGGTGGAAAACCACATGGACCTCTGACAGGTTGGAGTGCCGCGAGATGTAGAACTCACCTTGAGGGAGACGCAGCAGGTACAGTGTGTGGTATTGAGAAAACGGTATGCAGAACTAGTTTGGTTGAAAAATAATACCGATGAATATCAATGAAAATGTTATTCTCTGATCACCTTATCTGAACCAAAAACATGAATATCCATTACCTGGTAAGATGTTTGATGGATTTCTTTCAAGATTTTTGCTCTTATCGTCACCTCCGTTCCTTGGAATCTCTGTAAGGATATACATTGAAAAATGCAACGAAAATCAGTACATAAAAACAATTTGGTCAAATTATCTCATAAGGACACTTGATGGCAATGGCTGCTGGACTTTCCTTGAAAGGCTTGTAACATAGAAAGAAAGAATGTTTATATATACAGCTCTACTCCACGAACCACTCAACGTATGCTGTGAAAAAGATCTTCACACTGCAAAATTGTTTGCAGTGTGAAGTTCTGTACTGCAAGACTGTTACAGATATTTTTATAGATATACTCCCCTTCCAAATTCTAGACATAAAGGTACTAAAAACATCAAAACAGGTCATTTAGAGATTAACTTCAATTTAGCAAACGACAAACAATTCTTAAGATGGTAAAACCACTTGTATCTTGAAGTCTCTATGGCCTTTCTAAACAAGGCCATGAACAACAATATTAGTTAGGCCTTGTGTAATGCAAAGCTGGTTTAAAAAAAATGTATCAATTATCTTTTGTAGCTTTTGATTTGCTGGTAAAATGTGCATCCAGGATGTGATTTGTGGAAGCATCGGCCTCACCAGTCTTACATTACTCTTTCTAATCCTCTTTAAATGTTCTGTCTAGATTATAGATGTATTGGAGCAACCAAAAATCTAACCGGGCTGTTCTTTCTGCTTGCTGCTCCGCTGGGCTCTGGCATAGAGCAACACCTGCTGCACCTCGTCCAGCTGCGCCTCCAGAAAGGGAAAGTGGAAGTCTGTGCACTCTTTTGCGACGGTCGCAAAGTCTAGGGGTAAACACAGAACAGGCCAGGGATGAGATGATGCATGAAGTTTAAGTTAATATCCAGCCAGAGCTTATCTCTGTTATTATGTCTCGATACTGTAGTTCAAATTAAAAACAAATTAATCCAAACTTAAAGGTGAATGGAATCACGTTTAAAGAGGAGCTTCACTCCTCTTTAAACACTTTAAAGTGTTACTCTAACAGTAAAAGTGAGAAAACAAAATCCCCTCACCTCTCTTGATGCCACTGTAGGAGTTGACCCTGTTATCAACCAACAGCACCAGACCACAAAGTGAGGAGGAGTAGAGTGAGAGGGCCGTCTGCAGCCGCCTCAGCTTTGCTCCACCGCTGCCGTGCCGTCGGTGCTTACAGAAGTCCAGCACATCTGACCGGACCAGCCGCAGGTTGTGCATCGTCTTCAGTTGTGCTCCTGATCAGAAAATGATTACGCATTGTACTGTAGCTCACATCAATTATGCTTCCCATACATTTTTACTGACTTTGACCAAAAACAAAATATGATACAAGTGTTTTAAGAACATTGTTGATGAAATTTCAGCTGCCTCAAAACTGTGTACAAAGACTTGGAGAGCATGTTAGAAGCGAAGCACCTAAATGAATGGTAAAACTCTCCTCCAGCTGTGGCTGCTCCTCGAATATCCTGGCTCCAGAATCTGCCAGCTCCAACAGCTGGCTGGGCTGCACCTTTATCTCCTCACTGGGAATCAATGGTACATAAAAATCCAATATTTAAGATATCTTAAAAAAAAAAGCAGATATAACATTTTAATATCTTCTATAATTTTTATACTTCCCCAAAAAAATACATAATTGAACAAATAAGGCACTTTTCACATTTGATTTTAAAAGAAAACCAACCTATTCAGCAGCAGTTTTTTGTGAATATTTAAAAACAATAAATAATGTTAACAATTTGCATATGCAAGTTAAGGATTCGACATTTGGTTTCAGCACTTCATTTACAAACATTAAGAAACAATATCAAGGGAATCTAAATTGCGACCTGATTTTCTTTACGGGCTGTAGCTCTAAAATTGCATATTTATAAAGTGTTCAAAGTGCTGATGTAGAAGATTTAAGTTCCACCAACACATAACAAGATTAATGATATTCATCATTAAGAAAAACTGATGCAGGGTGAGCACATTGTCTGAGTAGCTCTTAGCATACAGTTCCTGGTGGTATCTGTGTTGTGATGGAATATCCAATACACGCAGAGGAGTGTAGGACCTGAATTTAAACTGCCACTCACTCTGTGGGACTACATTACTGTTTACCACTATTACATTTTTTCCCCGCTCCTTATTCCACGATGCCAGTCATAACTGATGTTGTAAAGCTGTTTTTGACCTCTTGTAATCGCTTGAATTTCTATGTAAATGAGGTCTGAACTTCAAAAGGGCTAGCAGACGTTTCATGTTTTGGATTAGAAAGTGCAGCGGTTAAGATCCTGTTAGTTAAGGGTCAGTTTGACCTCTAGTCAAGATTTAGTGAGACTTTTACAGTAGCACAATTTACATAGGGGATATTTAAACCATTTCATGCAGGTTTAACAAGTTCCTATGATCATTAAGATCCCTCTTTAACTCACCCTATTTTCTCAATGTAAGTTTTAAGGGTTTATATTGACTGTACTTCCATGCTTAATCACCATACATATAAACTTAAACTGAATTTAAACCCATTAATGCCACACTGTCAACTGAAAGAGCCTGTTAAGCTGCATATGAGTTAAAGTAAGCCTACTAATATCAGCTGTTCACACACAAACATGGATCATGCTTCAGTTTTCACACAAATCCAAACATACATGTTAACAGGGTCTGTTGTCTGAGTGTGTATAGACAAACACATACAGATAAACTCACTTAATCTGGCTGCTGTTGTTGGATTTCTGCAGGTCCTGGTGCAGACTGATGACCCACTGCTGATACTCGTGCTTTTGAATGCCAGTAACCTGCTTCAGCTCACTGGCCCACTTGTTCTCCAACACCTGCTCAAAGAAGACGAAGTCCAACACTGAGGAACTTCAATATAATAACAACAGATTTTGCTGGAGCAGGCTAGGGCAAATCTGAATTCCCTGAAATGTCTGTGGTAAAATTATAATGTTGTACTGGGATCAAGGTGCACCTGCTTTTAACACTGCTGCAGAGCACCCCAACGTATCATTTACCTGCTGTGCATCAAAGTGTTGAGAGGCAACTGCGTTTACATCATGGTCACTCAAAGTATTTCCAAGCTCATGCATCACTTTATCCATTTCAGCGGCTTGCCTGTCAGAGAGAAAAAAAATATTCACTGATTTTATTAGACTGCTAGGAACTACATCATTATCTGCAAAGCCTTGCAAAGGTATTCAGCCCCTTGGTTATATCACTATTTTGCCTATTACAACCTTAAATTTAAACAGATTTTTATTTGGATTTTATTTAATTGACCCAACACAAAATGGTCAAAATTGGTAAAGTGAAATGAAAAAACAAAGAAATCTGTGTGGTGCAAGCATATGTATTCACCCGCTTTGCTATGAAGCTTTTGCATTTGCTGTGTGAAAGCACAGCAGATGTGAACTCAAAAGACAAAACTACAATTAAATCCATCTGCTGATCATGAACAGATTGATAATCCGACAGCTAAAGCCTAAATCTATGCAAAAAAACATCTGTTGACTATGGGTGCATGTGTGCGTCAACACAAAAGGACTAACACAGATGTGTAATTGGCCAACGTCCTTCTCTATTTTAGCAGATCCCAACTAAAACTAAAATAAGTGAAACATAAAAACACGCTATCCCTCTAAAATCGCAACAATGCATCACTATCTTGGTCCGGACCAAATTAACCAAACAAGGGAAAGCGCGCTAAGAATAAAGAAGGTGACTAGAGCTTTAGCCATATGCGGGCGAATTTACAAAGAAAGATAGAGAAAAATACCAACCTCTCTTGTAGCTTCTTTATCTCCATGTCTCTCTCACTGATGAGCTCAGAGATGCTAACAAAGTAGTTGTGCTCCAGGTTGAGAAGAGTATCTGAGGCAGGGGAGTGGATCAGCTCATGGTAAACATCGGCAAAGTCTTCATCCCAGCTGGGCTCTTCGGGCCGAGCATGCTCCAGTGTAGTCTGAAACGGTTAGAGGAGAAAGAAAATGAACAATTAAAAATGGTTATTGCAAGTGGTTACACAAAGGCAAAGAAACACAACCTAACCACTCGATGCATTCCATGTTGCATAGTCGCTCCCCTGTATGAAAATAAATCTGTCATGTGGATGATGATCTGCTGCTCAAGAGTAGAATTAAGAGCCAGTAAGATGCTGATATACAGTTGAAAGTGTAAAAAACAACATTTTCTGTGGTCACAGGAAGACAAAAGATGAAGGCCGAATGAAATGTCAACACATTTTGAATATATGTTTTGCTCAGCTCAACAAACAAGGAAGTTATAAGCCCCATCCATAATTAGTAAAGCTACAGAACAGTATTAGAATCTGAAACGCCTCTATTTATACAGGCTCAGGCCACAAACATGACGGACGCTGGAAAACTTCCATGTGTATTTTTGTGTGACTGCAGTAAAATGTAATTGGGTAGCCAGCCATAAATGTCTGAGTGAAGTAGGCCAGAGGGGCTTCACAACACCGCTGAGGCAGCCCTTGTCTTTTTTATAAATATCCAGATTTAAGTCTCCAGGACTTTGAAGTGTAAATTCAAATGATCATAGTGCTTTCCTTAAGCATGAAATAAGAGACATTCAATACCTAAGAAATGTGTAAGCAAGAAGACCATTCTTCAATGTATCTATTTATAAAAGCACTTCTGTGTGACACAGGACTGTTTTGTATTGATCAATAATATTAAGTGATGACCCTTCTCTCAAATATGTGCAACCCGCCGCCGCATAATCGATCTCTGGAAAGACATTTATCAAAGTGCAACCAAGTGCAATGGAGAGACATTAAATGCAGCACGCAGGCTTATGTAATGAGATTTTTTTTTTTTCTTAGGGACTCATGAATAATCAATCTGCAGATGCACTGCACTACTTCTGTTTAAATTACCTTAATAATCCATGACTGACCCGAAGTAAGCGGGAGCATTCGAGGACACTTTCGAAAACACTGCTGTGATACTACAGAAACATGAAGTAGTGGATATACGATCAGGGCGTGCTGAGCGGCCAGTGCCTGAAATAAACACCTGCCCAGAAAAAAAACACGCTGTTCACATTATTAATAGCCATTTTTCACAGAAATAAAGTTTTTTAGCCATTTGTGTATTAAATCAAATATAATTGTCAGCGTCATGAGGAATCCCAAAAACACAAACTGTGATGAAGCTGAAATGATGATCCAGGTGGAAAAGTATAGAAACGTTTAGATGCCATGTGGAGTTTTTAAATTCCTAATAACAGTGGTAAGCATGTATGGTGTATTTTTTTAATAGACAGTTCTTCTAAGCTGGATATTTGAAAGTGACATGTTGAGGTCATTGATTGGTCACAGGTGCTCCAAACAATCAGGTTAACTCTATAAGGATTATCTATATCACTCAGTCATTATGTTTATGGACTTATTAACTAATATAATGATATATTACCAATATAATGTGACATTTTTTAGTCTACAAAAGCCACAACTTTGTCTAAACCCAGAGTGACTGCACACAACTAAAAAAATAACAGATGTTCAGCTGTAACAAAAGGCACCATGGCAACCTTTCTGGCAAATGTGAGAGATGTGAGTAAATCCAAATTAATCCAAAAATCATGACAGTGAATCTGTCAACAGTTGGATTACAGTAGATACTGATATTAGAGCTTGTGGTATAAGATACTTATGTCTTTAAGTTCTTAGGCACAATAACATACTGAAATGTGTGATCACCTCCACATAAGATCTGGTCCATGCGTTGGTGAGCTGGTTCACATCTACATCTCCCACTGTGAGTCTCTGCAGGGCCAGCTCTGCCTCTCTGTCATAATCCAGGATGGTCTCACTCTCAATGAAATTGGAAAGGGAGGTTTTGAGCTCTGCAGGAAGAAGGAAAAACACAACAAAAAACAATAATTTATATGTTTTAATTTCTGCGCAAGCCGAGTATTACATTGCAAAATCAGTGGGGTAGCTCCATTCCATCCGTTTAGGTTTCAAACTAACAGCATGCATTCTTACACCACTCCATTAGAATAGATTCATCTCAAATAAATAGAATATGAGGTGTCTTGTTCAACTGTGGAGATTTGGTTGAGAGTTTAAATCAACATGTTTGGAATACCATTTTAGCAGTCACTAATTATCAATTTAGTGTCAGTTTTGTTCAGTGTTAGTGTGTTTTGTAGGAGTATATTGTGACAAATATTGTCACCTTAAAAAAAAGAAAACAGAGATGTTTTAATGATTTGTTTATTTCCTTTAAATGACAATGCGGAGGGGACTTGCCATCCACAGTGCCTGGCTGGAGAGCTTCATGCAAGACCACAAACAGCCCCTGACAAGGTTTCACATTCAAATGCTTGCGTTTTGGTAATATGATATAAATAATGTCAGGGTTACTGATAATACTGGTTGTCAGAGCAGCAGTCTTACCTTTCTCTATGTAGCAGGGTATTTTATGTAGCAGCATCAGGCGTCCATGAAGATCACAGATGTTCTCTTGAACAGGAAACTGCAGAGGCACTTTGAGGACACAATTGTGTTTCCCTGCCCTGAACTCAAACATAAACTCCTTCTCAGCAGTGCTGCTCGCTTTGCTTTTGTTCTTCTTCATGGTTGCGTCTGAAAAAAATAGAAGGCGACAGTCATATTAATGAAAGTGATATACTTTAAGTCTGAGAGTCACATGGCCTGTAATTTAGCAAAGAAACAGAAATTGAAGTCTATCATCAACACGGAACATCGCTCTTAGTCAGATTTTCAAATGTGTGAAATAAGCAAAGTTAACCACCTGGCACAGCAGAGAAAACAGCTTTCCCATTGAAACAAGCAACACACTGAGATCAGGATTGTTTCATTAATACCTTGTCACAGAGGATATGTGTTTCGCGGTTTCTCATTATGTGTACTAGCAAATCACTGTTAAATGTCAGCTAACGTGTCCATGTTATTGTAGCCCCATGCTAGCTAGCAGTGTAGCTAAAGCTAAAAATAATAATACTTTTTAAAAAAGAGCCAGCCTGTCGTGGACATGTCTAACTCAGCATCGCTATTTGCTTTACTTAGATGAACATATGCATATAATAAGCGGCGGATTTACCTGAGAATGAATGAATATGGTATTTCCTTCCTCAGGGGCGCTGCTGTCAGGTCGAGTCAGCTGACTGGTCCGGAGCGTATCTCTGGTGTTTCTCTAGCGGTGTGACAGCAGGAGCACTTTCGCGAGAAGACGTTCAGTCGTGTATATAGTGTTCTTTTTTCAGTTGTTCATCAGAACTGCTATGGTATGTGTCTTAAAGCTTAATCGTACAAAAAAACATGAAACATCGTATGTTTTCTTTTTCGTACAGCAGATCTACAGACCGACGAATCTACTGACCCCGAAATTGAAGTTTCGAGAGCGTTTTTCCTTAGGCAGTACTGCCCCCTGCTGGCCAAAGATGATACAACCAGTACTTTGTGGTCTCGCTGATCAAAGAGGAGTCACATAGGAAAATGCAGAAAAACTTACTGTTAAATAATGCATTTTTAAAATAACTTCATGTGGAACTCAAAATCATCATCATACAATCATCGTGGAGGCAAAATAAAGAATTATAAAGATAAAGATAAGATAAAGAGGTTTTTATTGTCATTGTAGTGATACAACGAAATCCCGTTTGATAGCCCTCAGCAGCAACAAAAAACAGCAGCAGCAACAAAAAACACAATAACAACAATATACAGATAAAAATACACAAAAGGAATGAAAACTTTACTATGTACAGCAGGTGAGTATTTAAAATTTAAATTTAAATGATGATATATAATAAAGCTAATCACTATTCAATCAATAATATTTTGTGACCTCGTAACAATGAGGTTTCATAGCTTTACTCCATCATCTCTGTTGTTTCCTGATAAGCTCAATAAGACCCTCTACTTATATTATGCAGGCCACTCAAGACAGAATAAAAGATTGGAAATCCACACCTTTAATTCTAAGAAATTACCCTGGATCCAACTTTGCCAATCACTTCCTATACCTGCCATTTAATTAAATAAAAAGTAACTTTTTACCGTTTGTACTCACTTATTTTGAGTAGATCTAATGTTTTATGTATTTATTTGTTTGTTGAACTTGATATCTTATAGAATAACTCTACAATCAACAACTAAACTACTGAAGTAAGTCAACACGTGGCTGTGCACTGGATACTTGACTGCTTTAGTGAGAGCTGACAACTACACAATCCAATATAATGTGAACACGCACACTGAGAAGAAACAAAGGGGGAGCTTTACATCTCCACGCCATCTCTACGTCTTCCTCCGTAGGGGAGTTTGTTCAGTTGTCATGGAGATTAAAAATAAAATGGTATCGTATATTAAGTCTATAGCCATGTTATAATAGTGCCACATGAATTCAGTCAAAATGATGTGCAAGTACATACAGTCTACTGCAAATACTGCAAACTCAAAGGGTTTTTAAATAACTTTTTATTAGAAATGTCTGGAGTGTGTATTTGAAGGGTGTGTGTGTGTGTGTGTGTGTGTGTGTGTGTGTGTGTGTGTGTGTGTAGTATGCACGCCAACACATCCGTGCGTGTGTTTTCTTCAAGTTTGAGTTAGTAAGGGAACATGTAAAAAGTGGCATTACCACATACATCCGAATAACCCTTCTCTTTACAATTTAAATACAGTTAAAAAACTAGTGATTGAGGTACATCAACCTTTAACTATTATACAATAAACTGGTGGATTATAACATATTTATTGACTCCACAGGTTTTCATTAACACCCCGTTGTCTTCTATACGCTTTTGAAACGATGTGCGTACTTGCAGACGCTCCCTGCGACCAATGAACCGTCCCGTCATACCTCGCGTGGCCAACGGCTCTCTCCACCGAGTGCTCGCTCATTGAATTGCCGTACTCAGCCTGCTCGGCTCAGTTTAGTGACATTATTCGGAGTAAACCAGGTCGGAGTAGCACAGTAAACGCCTGTTTATCCCACGCACACTTCCCCGGCCTTCTGTTAGTCCGACCGCGGCGTTGGGGCTTGCTTTGCTGGGCTCGCGGGCTGGGTTTGCACGGGGAGGACAGTGGGAAGTAACGCTGCGGCGCTGGTCCCGAGTGATGATGGAGCTAGAGTCGGCCAGTAGAGGCGAGCTGGGAGCTGTGGGGGACGCGCTGCAGCCACAGACTCCCAGCAGGCACGAGAAGAGCCTCGGACTGCTCACGACCAAGTTTGTGACTTTACTACAGGAGGCGAAGGACGGAGTGCTGGATCTGAAAGCGGTGAGCGTGCAGCCGAGTCTTTGTTGTTAGCTAGCACATGTCACTCTGAGGCTACCCGCTGCCGTCCGCTTACATGCACTTTCGCTAGCCTGCCTGTTAGCATAGCCTAGCTGTGTGACAGGCTAATTTGAATGGGATATACTTCTTTGCTTATGGCATTGTATTTTTTTGTATACACCTCGGATACTTCACCGTCATGGTTTTTGGCGTTTCGCAAAGTAGGACTACAATCTGAACTTTGAGGACACGGGTCCACTTGTCTGTCTCTGTCCCCCCTGCAGATTCAAAGTTTGAAAAGTGGGTCAGCTTTTGTCGTTTCCTTCAAAGCTAACGCTAACTGCATTTTAACACATGAGCAATCCTTTTCTGGTTGATTATAAACGTCTGTGTCAATTGTTGACATGCATTCACTCAATTAGTTTCCAATAAGAACCGCACGTATAGTTTAGCGACAGTGCATTAAGTTTGTAAACTACATTTAACATGACATAAACTCACGTTAGCTGTGTTAGCTGCCAACCTAGATAGATGTAACATTACAACTCCCAGTAAACCATCATGATACTTGCTGAGCAGCCACTGAAGTCCCATGAATGACTTGTTGGGTTTTTGTTTAACTCCTAATAAGATGTTTAGAACAAGTGGATTTTTTTGGGGGGGCACTGTTCAGCCAAATGTCTAAGCCTTGAAAATGCTGTTTAAAAAAGGGGGTTACCATGAAGCCCAGACTTAACCAAACATGTTCATAATGCTCTCAAATTGGAATATAAAAAGAAACGTAAAAACACTGCCAGCCATGTATTTAACTCAACCAAAACCAGTGAACCAGATGGCAGCTTGACCAGCCAAGCATTACTTTGTATTGTCTTTTTCACATAACCTTCAGTGATGTGCCGGGAAGGGTTGGATCTGACAGTAATTCCTGCTTTGTCTTTAACTCTTTCTCGTTCCTTCTCATCTGTCCATTTAAAAAAAAAAAACTAGCATTTTTTTTTAAAATAATGAAACCAAATGACTTTGATTAATCTTTTGACTCACCCTCTCCTCACTGAAGTCTATCTATATGCTGACACTGCTAGGAAAAAGTAAAACACAACATGTGACATTCATTGTGGCTCCCACAATCACAATAAACTGGAAAGCCTTATTTTGCATGAGTGAAAGGGAAATTTCCTGTGAACTGGTAAACTAAAAAGCCTAACGGTTTATTAGCTGTCATTCAGCAGGTCTGTGACCACAGTGCCCACACACAGCCTAAACTTATCAGCACCAGCCATATGGTTATCTGAGTTGGTTAAACACCAATTGTTTGAGCTGTGAAGGAAGTTGAAATGCTGCTGTCATACCCCGGTGGGTTTATGTAAGGCATTGAATGCTTTGGCACAGATACAGCAGTTATGAACCTACTAAAGGAGATGGCGGCAGTAATCTTGACTGTATTTTTTAATGCTTTTTTTCTTGACATTCAGGCCGCAGACACCTTGGCGGTGCGCCAGAAACGACGAATCTATGATATCACTAATGTGTTGGAGGGAATTGGACTGATTGAGAAGAAGTCCAAGAACAGCATCCAATGGAAGTAAGCACACAGTTCAATTTTTTTTATTTCCAAAAGGTGGTAAGACTCACCCTTAATTTTGAGAAGAAAAAAATAATTCTCTGTATGCTGCCTTCATGAAAAGTCAAAATGTTAATTTTAATTGTAATATAAAAATAAAAAAAATCACAATTTGCATGTCATGAGCTTATTAGATCAATATTTCAGAGTGTTCTACTGTACTGTCCTTCATCACAGAAAAGTGTTGGTGCTTAGCTAATGAGAGAGCTGAACTTTCTTAAACCATACTCCTAAAAATGGAACTTATTATGTTCTCAGTTTGCATGAAATCTTCTCATTTTGGTTATAAACCTGTCCACAGACAATGTTTGTTCAATTTGTCCCTTTGCTATACTAATTTGACCCTCTTGCCACAGTGTATTCATTTCATTATGCCGTGACAACATAGACATAACAATAGGAAACACCTGACTCCAACCTGCCTGACTATATGAAAATGTATGACTTTGGACGGGTACTGTTGTGGGACTTGTTGAACCACTTTATTAGTAAATGTAACAAAGAAAACATTATTTCAAGCTGTGTGGTAATTACAACATCTGTCAATGCAGCTGTAGTCCTGATTGTTTTGTCCATGCTCTAATACAAGACAGAGTGATTAGTAGCCAGTAGAAAGTGAATCTGCAGAGCTGTATCAATAATAAAGCAGGGTGTTAATGAAAACAGCATGCATGCTCATGATTGTGTGCAGCTGTCTTTGCATGCTGACTGCACATGACCATGTCCTGTATTTGTCTTTGTGTTTCAGGGGTGTAGGTCCAGGATGTAACACCAGAGAGATAGCCGATAAGCTGATTGATCTAAAGGCCGAGCTAGATGACCTGGCTCTCAGGGAAAACGAGCTGGACCAGCAGAGAGTCTGGGTCCAACAGAGCATCAAGAATGTTACAGACGACTCAAACAACAGCCCATATCCTTCACTGCACAGTGTGTTTATGTGTATGTAATGGCTGGAAATAGTTTTTCAGAGATGCATCCCATGATCAGTGCTGATTCAATGTGACGGTTTCATTAGACATGATTTAATTCGGTTACATTCCAAATCCTTAGCGACGACTGCTCCTAAAAAGATTTGTCAGTCATTGGTTGGATAATTCGAAATCTAGGATCCAACGTTTCGAAACTTAAGTAGTATTCAGTAAACCATCATGTCCTTTGTTAACCTATCATCCTAAAGATGAAATGGCTTTTAAAGAGTCATTTAATTAGTCATGTTTAATGCCAATGTACAAAGGTGTACTGTTAACATGATTGTGGAGTTGTACCCTTAACACATTAATACTATGGCATATATCAGACATGAAGACCTCTGTGGAGCTTTCAAAGGTAATTGTTTGAGATGCTTAATCGCTCTAGACATTTTTCTTTTACACTCTTATCGACAGTCTCAAATACAGTTTTCACCTCTTGCCTGTCCTTCTTCCTCAGGTGACACTCTCCTAGCAATCCGTGCTCCCATTGGCACGCAACTAGAGGTCCCCATACCTGAAGCTGTGAGTCATGCGTGTCTTTTGCGCGTTGTCTAAGCTCCTTAGGTCCAGCTATTGTTTCGTATCATGTATCAGACTGGGTTTATGTCTTTTCATCCAGGTCCTGAACGGACAGAGGAAATACCAGATCCGTCTCAAGAGTTCATCTGGTCCCATCGAGGTTTTGCTGGTCAATAAGGACCCGTCCAGTGCCTCTCCTGTTGTTTTACCCGTCCCTCCTCCAGATGACATCCTTCAGAGTCTCCCAGCACCGACGCCTACCTCTCAGCCGCCCACTGCTGCCACACAGGTCCACACAGATATCAGCTTTCTCCATGCAATAAGCTTTTTTTACGGAATGATCAGATTACTGCAAGACTGGGTGTTCAGATGTCTTACTTTATTGGAACAGTAAATAGGATTAGAAAAAGATAAAGGTCCCTAGACCAACATTTTTCATTGTTTTGTAAGAAATATTGTTTATAAATGCACAATCACCATGGAAAAATGACTGAAAACTGTGTTTTTCTTTACTTCATCTTTCCACACTCCAGGTCTCTAAAGCAGCTCCTGTAATGTCTACAAAACCTGTTCCTGCCACAACAACAGCTGTAGCAGCAAACCCAACAGCCTCAGTGACAGGTACTAATGTGTAGCACTGTGGGCTGAAATATGGCAATTTTTTTTAGTCTACAAGACTTGGACTTCCCTCTGTTATCAAATTCACCTTTTTATTGTATATTCGACTGAACTTTTTGTGATTTAGGTTACTCTAATGGCTAGAATGGCTTATTTTATTCACACTCGTTTTGTTTCAGAAGTGCC